>NW_009221906.1:0-704 GCF_000690835.1 Fulmarus glacialis
AGCTGGTTTGTGACAGCTCCAATGTTCACATGGGATGTCAGATGTGATCCACCTTTAATGGAAACGTCTGATATCTGCACTCATGACTCGGAAGAGTGTGGGCTGCAGGAGAGAGGTTTAGCATGTTCTTATAGTAATTTTGTTTGTGGTTTTTATTTTCCACCATCACATCTGGTGAGTGTTCTTTTTAGGGGGAGAAATGCTCATTTTTATGACAGAAAATGTGAAGAGTCTTGAGACGGGACAGACAAAAGGGCTCAGCTCTTTGTATCTCAGTGCAGAGTCAGGAGAGCTGCAGCGCCCATCAGTCTTTTTCCCATCTGCCCTGTGCTTTCGCTTGTGCTGCCTTGAGGACGGCTTCACACACAAGTTACTCTGTATAAAACCCCAAACAACGGAACTCATATGGGAGCAGGGGAGCACTGGTTCAAAGGGCAAATCTGCAAACTCTTCTCTGTCCCAGCCCAGAGATGGAGTTGTGATGGAGAGAGCAGGGCACGACCCCTCACAGGGAGCAGCAAAGGACTCTGAGAGGAGAGTGCTGACCCCAAGGACAGGCTCAGCACTCCCTAGGACCCTACGGGAGAGCTGTGCCTTTCTGGGGGCAGCTGGCAAGCCCAGCAGGACAGGCAAAGCAGTCAGGGGTCCCCAAGATGAGATGTTCTAAAGAGAGAGTCAGATCATTGCCCAGCAGACAATGCCCA
>NW_009221907.1:0-1177 GCF_000690835.1 Fulmarus glacialis
GTGCCGGACTACATTAATCCCACGCGTGAATACAATGGCGGGATTGTGGGTTTACGAGAAGGACAAGGTCGGATGCTTCGTATTCTGCTTTGCAGAAACATAATTCCATCCTTTTTCAAAGGGCAAAACACAGGGAGACCACGTTACCCGAGTCCGATGTTTGCAATGGCTTTTCCTCCCATTTTTTTTCCACCCTAGGAGGGAGGACTGGGGCTCCTCTCCCCCACCCCGCCGGCTTTGGGGGTGAGCGGGGATGTCTCAGGCAGTTCAGGCCATTTGCACTCAAAGACGGTTCAAAACCCCGCAGGTTTCAGCCCACACCGGGGGGAGCTGGACCAGGAGCTTGGGTCGGGACAGCAGAGGAAGAAATTCTTGTCGATGCTTTAGGACTGAAGAAATCACGTCTGAAAAGTTTACCGCAATTGCAGTTAAAGAAAAAGGTAGCTGTCCCTGCTAAATAAATCCAGTCACTGAATCAGAGTCAGTCGAGGCACGGGAACACGCATCCCCACTGCCCGAGCGGGATACGGGGTTTAATGTTCACTGCTCTTAACGTCCTCCTGGTAAATAAGGACCGTGGCAGAGCAGCAAGGAGGTTACACGGCTCAGACCTCGCGTCAACAGGAGCATCAGCGCCCCGAGCCTTTTTCACTCGTTTTCCCTAAAAAGCCAGGAAATTCCTTGTATTTTCCCTTCGCCGCTGCGGTGCAGAATAACACCTCAGGCGAGCTGTGTTGCAAACCGGCCGGAACTGTTACCATGGCCGGATCTCCATGGATCTTTTTTTTGGTTTTTTTTTGACCGAATACCTTTTTTGACCTGGTCCCGGATCGACTCACAGCGGCCCAGAGACCCCCCGGGCCCCTTCCCCACCCGGATTCCTCTCCTTGCACTTGCTGGTTTTCCCGGTGCTCAGGACACGGAGCAAAACACGGAGCTTCCCACGGGGGGAAACCCACTGCCTTCCACTCTGGCCCATGGAGATATAATAATTAAGACCCTCCAATTGTAATCAGGACCCGCTTTGAGAGCTTCCCTGACAGGTTTAAGTAACTGAAGCGCGTTTATCAATATATTATATTAATAAGTGTACGAATAAATATTAACATAATCATTAAATTAGTATTGCTAATATTGATACAGTCATAACTATATTGATAAATATTGTTATATTAAT
>NW_009221908.1:0-2462 GCF_000690835.1 Fulmarus glacialis
AGCATGTTTGGGCTCTGGGCCCAATCCTGCTTCCAGAGAAGTTAATGGGCATTTTTCCTTCTAAAAAAGGGAGAGCGATCAGAGTTCGTCAGCTCGGTTCTGCAAGGCCCTCGGCGCTCTGCTCTCGGTAGTCCTTTAAGCCCAAGCTCTCCCTTGGCCTGGGGAGGAGATGGTCCGCGGGTGCGCGGCCGAAGCCCACCACGGGTCAGCCTGCAGCGGGGTGCATGGGACGGGAGCTCGCTCCTGAGACCGCTTCAGCGCTGGCATTGCAGTGACGTTATCTCCGCTGCAGTGACACCTACACAATGCTCAAGGAGATAAGCTTTTCTTTTAGGTTTAAGTAAATTGCTATAGGAGAAAATGAAGTTTGCTGCGTTAATTGGGTCTAGATGTACCCGAGGTCTCGAGCCTTTAAACTCCGTGCTCCCCAGGGGCACCGTGGAGGAGCATGCAGGCTCAGGGAGCTCGCTGAACCAGGCAGATGTGTCAGGTTTTCCGAGCAGGTTGCCAAGCTGAAGGCAGCAGTAATTAGTCCTGGACTCACCATAGAAAATACGTGTCTCTGTGTGCGCAGGTGCCCGAGAGCCGGTGCTCCAGCATCTGCTGAGTTTGCTCGCGGAGGTGCAGGCGGGATGGCGGCTGCTCTGGGGCTGGCTGCGCGGAACCGCCCACCCTTCCTCCTCCTCGCCGATCCCCGGGGGTCGGTGCTCGCCGTCCCGACTGACGCTGGCTATTGCGGTGCTGCTTGTGCCATCTGGCTTCCGTGAAGAAAGGTCCTATCAACTGCACGTGCTGATAAACGCAGCGTGATTTACTTGTGAGAAATAAACTCTAGTATTTTTTTTTCTGTGATTCTGAGGCTGGGAAAAAAAAATCCAAGCAAAAGGTGTTTCTTCCAGTGTTTGGAAGACTTTATTAGTGCCTGGGCAGTATTCTTGACTTCGTGTGATCACTTTTGATTTTCAGTGAAATCCCTTCCATATGTAGTTTTATACGGGAATCCTTCAGTGCTCGATACACAGGGAAAACTTAAACTGACTTTGAGACTTCTTTCACAAGCAGTGAAAAATCAAAGGTAGTGAGTCCGTGATACTGATAATGTAATTATGTGCTTTTCGGCTTTTTGACGTGTAACAGTTAAAAATGTTCTTCTGGGAGTGCAGACACTTGCTGCTATGACTTAGCTTTGCAAACTGCTTAGAAGAAAGTCTCTGGGAAAATATCTTGCTTGCTGCTTATCAGCATTTTATTGAGCTCCTGTATTTATGTGCAAATATATTCCATAAATAAATCTTTAATGATGTGATTTTTTCGTGAAAAGTAGATGCAGCTCTGTTCAATTCTTCTAATTAAATATAGCTAATGGTGGCAACTAAACTACAAGTATTTGAACTTCTTTCACTCATTTTTCTGCATGACCGACAAAATTATTGCTTTGGGTTTGTTTTGTTTTCTACAATTTCTAAGCATTCTGTCTTTAATCACCGTTTTTATAAAAATTGCTTTTTCTTAAATCTTTTCAGAAGCTATTTTCCAAATATTCCGTGTTTTTTCTATAAGACTAGAATTTTAAACTTTCGTATTCGGTGTTTTGAAATGGCTTTTAGAGGTAAGAGTGAGGATACAAGGAAAACGGTAATCTTTTGAGCTTTTTCCAAAATTCCTTCACTGTGTTGTTCAATTTGGGTAGCTTGCGCAGGTACATTAATGAAAAAGGGGACACATGGAGGAGAGCTCAAGTAGAGGATAGAGAGGAATCTTCCATGTGAGAAATACTTTGGGAAAGCATATAAAAATAGTGGAGGTAGACAGTTACAATAAATGTTTTGGGTGCTATGCAAGCCTCTACGCTTGCCGTGCAGTGCTAAGAGCGTTAATTGGAACAGTGCCGGGGGCTTGCAGGGGTCAGTGTGGAATCACTGGGTGCCTCGTCCCTGGAGGTCGAGGGGCGGCTCAGCTCCCCGAGCACGTGGGCTCGCACCCTCGCCGTCTGCTTGGCCGGGGGACCTCTGCCGCGGCTCTTCTCTAGAAAGAGAATAGACAAGGAGCTGCAGAATTGGCGCTCAGCGCTCACCGGCACCATTCAATGGGCTTGAGCGCTTTTTTGAATTGGGTTTTCCTATGGCGTCATTCTTCAAGCTGCTATTTTGGATCGTTTTAAAAAATAAGAATGTTTAACGTAACTCTGACGACAGGGGTATAACCTGAGTCTTTTAGACACTTAAAAAAATTTTCTAAAATCTTTGGTCCACACCTGTGGTCCTTTGACATGTTAACATTGGTATTTTTATTCTGTTGTAGCAGGCTTTTTGGGGAAAGTGATCCGTTTTTACGTTGCATGAATATATAGAGGCCATTTCTTCTTAATGAATTAATGGAAATTTGAAGGTTATGTGTTTTGTGATTTGGCACCGGTTGAGCATAAAAAAGTTTCCCTACAGAGTGAGCAAGAAGGACACAGT
>NW_009221908.1:2493-4626 GCF_000690835.1 Fulmarus glacialis
TTGCGCACGAAGGAGGCCAGCCCGCCAGCCGTGTGTGCAGAGCGGTGGGAAGTGCCGCTGCCTCGGCCTGACCTGAGCAGGGCGGGCTGAGGGAGCAAGTCGCAGGCACGTGGTATTGGGAGAAGAGCGATCCGGCAGCTATTACAACGTGAGACCACGAGGAATACAAGGATGCAAGAGGGGAAGGAAGGGTCCGCATTCGTTCTGCCTCAGAGATATTCCTTGATTGTTCCGTGGAAGATGGGAGCTCAGAAGTAGTTCAGATAGCTCAGCCATGCAACAGCTGTAAATAAAAACTTAGCAAGGTAGTGGGTTATGACTCGATCCATAACCCAGAAACAAAAGTTATTAAAGATCTGACTGGCTGAGCTGGAAACCGCCTGTAGCTACCAATTGTGGTGACGCAGGAGAAGGTGCCACCGCGCTCACTGCACCTTCCAGCGAGGCTGCTGCTTGCTCTTTTCCTTTTTTTTAAATACACTAAGTTCAGTGAGCTCAGATGGTAACACCCACGCAGTGGGTGATCTTGCATGCCTTTATGTGTTACACCAATGGTGTCCCTGAAGCAGTTTTCACTCGGTGGCCCCAGGAACGTCCCAGGACCCTGCGCCAGTATGAGCACAGACCTTCTGGAAGGGCCGCCTTCTGGGCGCTGAAGTAACCAGAAATGTCTTTTTCATCCTCCCCTAAGTTCATTTTTATTACCCGCAGCAAAAGGCTAAAAACGAGAGAAAAGTTGCACGCAAGCATGTACTGAAGCAGTGTTACACCAGCTGGGTCATTCAGAAATCGGGGAATCCATGCACAAAATGAGTGTTAGCAAAATTCATCACCCAAGCCAGCTCTTGATGTCATTCCCAGAGCCTGACCGCTCCCGGGAAATCGGGAGAGCCCGATGCTGGGAAGGCTACAATGCAGGAGCCACTTTTCCTTCTGACTGGCCATAGCCTCCGGAGCTGGGGAGGAAGGCCAGCCTCAAACCCTGTGCGGCGGTGCGCTGCGCGCCGGGAGGGTCCCCATGAGCTGCATCGCTGCCATCTCGCGCGCTGGGAACAGCCTTGCTCAGAAGTCCCTTCGTAATTCACCTCCATCAGTCGTGGCGTTTCTTCTGGCTGAGGTTTTGTGCAGAAGAAGCTGTTCCGAACAGGGGCCGTTAGTGGGTTGTTTTTCATGATTATTGTTAGCTACATAAGTCTCATGATTCGAGATGAACAAGCATAACAATAAATTATAGCAAATACTGATTAAAAAATGGTCTCAAAGACGTTTTTCACTTCTTTCCTAAAATAAAGCATAGTCATTCAGTTTTTATTATTTCTTTTTGATACTGGTGACTAATTTGGAGCTTTTCCTTGATGTTGGAAGACACATGTATTTATTTAGCCTGGGTGAGATTGTTTATGATTCAAAATTAATCGCATCAATAAGTGTTTCTGTGCTGCTGAGCACTGTATGTGTAGTGATCTCTTAAGTCAAGGAAAGCATCTGCTAAACTTGATTAGTTTTGCTGTAAACAGAAGAATCATTTTGCTCTTACATTACTGTGTAACGATTATCTTTGATACCTCGGATGGTGATGGAGCGTAGACAGTTGAAAACCCCATTCTCTAGGATTTAGGTTCTTACATAAGTGATGAAATAATGAAAAGAAATTTTTTTTTATTGTATTTTCTGGTAATTTCTCTAGGATTTAGGTTCTTACGTAAGTGATGAAATAATGAAAAGAAATTTTTTTTTATTGTATTTTCCTGGGAGGATATGACTATTTATTTAATATAAACTAAATGTAAGGCCAGAATGTATTAAAACATAGAAAATACTCTATTTTGGATTTGAGATTCTCTGAGAAACAGAAAGCTCTGAATTGAAATGCAGTGGGCTTTACCTCCTGTTTTGCAACAGATGCTGGAGTAGTTTTCCAGCGCTGTCGTTGCCGTGTGATTCCCGTTACCATTAACAGGAGTCGGGCACTATACCCTCGCACGGAGCTGGCGACACGTCACTGCTCTGGCTGTCCCCGGCGCGGCAGCGCTGCCGTTGTTGGAGACTGGGGCGATTTCGGAGGCGCGGGTCCCCCGGGCCCTTACGCGGGAGTGCAGCGTGACGGCGCGCTCGGCAGTGCCGGGGTGCCGG
>NW_009221909.1:0-15445 GCF_000690835.1 Fulmarus glacialis
GTCCCACACAGCCCATGCCACTAAGCACCCAGCACGGGCGTAGGGAAGGACATGGACAAACTCTTGGAGGACATAATTTTGAAAGGGGGTGCAGGCGCAGGCAGGGGAAGCGACTTTCCTTGGGGTTACCCAGCAGGGCCAGGGCTTGCTCCAGCTCCCACCGCCAAAGGCTGGACCCTGCAACAGGCCCGGCGTCCCTGCGGGATCATTCCAGATGAGCAGGGGGTTTGGAGCCTGAAAGACACACAAGGCTCTTGCGTAACAAATCGCCAAATTCGGGAGTAGTTAAAACGCCTCTTTATTAATATACAAACCTAGCAACATTTAAGCCAACCAAAATATTAAAAGAAATAAAGCACGATATAAATACAGCATACATAACAACATGGCCTCAGTGGAGAGCAGCAAACTCACCCTGACTTGTGCGCTTGGGAACAACTGTCTGTGCCCTCCACCACGGGGTCTAGCAATCGGAGCGGCTTTGTCTCCCCTAAACCCCTTTGAATCCCAAAGCGGCAGAGGTGAGACCACTGCTCCCCTCAAAGGCAGACCACCCGGCGCAAGGTTTTACAGTTTAACATTTCTACAACCCCAGATCTCAAAGGGATTAAAAAGCATCCCCGCGCTGCTAGAGCTGGTCTGTTGGCGTCTGCTTGCTGAGACCCTGCGAGGGGAGAGGGAGATGGCTGTAGTGGATAGGGAACCACGCTACTGAAGTTGCTCCTTGCTCTGTTCCACCTCAGCTACATCCATTGCACAACATTCACAAGCATAAGGCACTAGAAAAATGTTTTCACAGGTTCAAACTTCAGTTGTTCTTAAAATTTCGGCAGTAGCACACTTCAGAAGTCCTCCCAGCCCTTTCAATCTGGTCTCGGGAGATTGATAAAAGCATGAAGGGGCTTTGGACAAGAAGATTGGTGCACCTGATAACCAGAAGCAATGGTGGAGAAGGGATGTGTGGTGCAGTTCACAAGATGGCAGTCTCTGCTCGGAAGACCTGCACCGGGTACCTGTCCAAGAAGCAGGGAGCCCTTCTCCCACATTGCTCAGGTCTCCTGTAAAACCGGCGACAGCAGGAGCCGTCACGCGTGCACAGCTGGCAACAGAGCAGAGAGTGGCAGGAAGAAAGCGCATTGTCTCAGGAGCAGCAGCAAGGAGTTGATCTGGGCCAAAAGGGGTTTTCCCCAACTTTTCCCGAAGATGCAGGGAACGTTACCATCAGCCAGCTGCCTGGCAGGCGGTCTGGAAACAACCGCACTCGCAGGGCAGGCATGCTCCTCTCCCACAAGCGCGGCTTGAAGCACGTATCGAGCAGGGACGTGCCCTGCCGCAAAAGCCTGACGAGGCGCAGGAGAACCCGCCAACAACTTCAGGGATGTTAATGTGCCTCCAGTTATACTGGAAGAAAGGCAAAGTGAAACCTGTCCCACTACGGGAAAATTATTTGTAGTGTGGAAGAAACCTCAGTGGTGCGACGGCGAAAGGACTTTTCCCCCTACCTACAAAATGGATCATGCCCTAGTTGGGATGGCTGACGACTCCCAAGTACCTGCTCTGCTTGTAGCAGGTGTCAAGCATCCGTGCGGGAAGATCGGCTGTTATCAGCATTGACAAACCAATACGGCAACCTTTCTCCAGTGCCTCTTTCATTATAATTTACCACTCCTCTTCACGGAGATACCTTATTCCGAACAGATGGTATCTCTGAGCATAAATCAGCATAGCGTGCCATACCTGCAAAGCAGCGCTTTGTTTTGGGCTGTAACTCAGAAGCCAGCCTGACATCGGGAATCCAGCAGAGCTTTGAGACAAACGGGAGATGAGAAGTCTCAGAGCCATCTCAACACTACGGGCAGTGGAAGATCCCCTCCGCTCCTGCTTCTCCTGACTCCTGCCTGCAAATGTCAGCTGGTACAGCAGGGAAGTGTTCAAGCAGAGAATTTTATTTCCTTTAATGCAATGGGACACTCACAGAGTACCAGCCGAGGTTTCTTTCTTTAAAGAAAGAATAAAACCCATTATAGCATGAGTGATATACCAAATAAATCCATTTCTGGGGAAAAAAAGAAGAGGGAAGGTGTCAGCACAGACAGCTGTACAGGCACGGGGGGTCCCAGCTCATTTAGTTCAGTTCGATACAGATTCCAGCCTCAGACCAGCAGCATACTGCAACAGCGGCTTCCACCATCCCCAGTGCTTGCTCAAAAATGTCTGCTGACGTTTGTGTCTGCTCTGTACACTCAGCACACAGCTCTCCAGGAAGAAAATCAAATGGCAGGCACAATCAGTGCCCAAATACCTAAAGCTTTAAGGCATTTACAAATACTTAAAGTTTTTCCTCCCTCAAATGCAAAGACTGCTCTTGCCGAGGGCTATAAGCACACTACAATCACAATGCTTAAGGAAAGTTTAAAGTGCAAAGAAAGTTTTCAAATGCTTTTTAGAGACAGCTTGAAGTCACCTGATGACATTAACTCCTCCTCCCCCAAGTCCTGTTCCCTGACTGAATGTTGAATTTTTTAATAAAAATCCAAACAAACAGTTAATGAAAAGGTAGTTTGAAACAGAAAAGCATCCCGAAATGGGCGTAAAATAACCCGACCAAGTAGTGTAACAAAATCATTTGGGAAGACAAATCTGAAGGTTGTGAATGTTTTGCTGGACGTTATCAGCAGCTAAGTGTTCTGTCTGAAGTAAGAACTACTTCTGCCCTTGCAAGCAACTTCCCCCGCCAAACATGGAAACTACCTTGTTTTTGTAGATCTCTTGCCAAAATGTAACCATTTTGGTTAAAGCGTGCTGGAAGGACAAGGTTAGCCCCAGCACGCCGATGTCAGTGCTGTACCGTTACAGTTAGACACCACTTGCAAGAACGTGCCAGAGAGAGACAAGTGTTTGGAGCACGCTCCCCACCTCTTCCGTGCAGCATGGTTTCATCGGAACGAGAAATGATAGAGGGAAACGTATGTTGGAAATCGAGTGCCACTGCTGCTCTCGCTTCCTCGATAACGCTGTCCCGATTCTGTCCAGAGCCATTGCCATCACTCAGCGCGTGTCCAGCACTATGGCTGCAGAGGAAGATTGTCCCTGAGCTGGGAATCAGGGCTGATCATCTCTCCAAGGCTGGGCTTAAGTGGTTGAGTAATGGGCAAAGGATCAAACCGCTATCACGCCTCTCCTTCCACCTCAGCTCAGCTGCTCTGCCATTCCCTTGCCTGTTTTTATTTCGCCATGCCTCGCTCCCTGATGGGCAAAAGGAACTAATGCGCTCAGGTGCCTGAGGAAGGAGACTGGGAAGTGTTAAGGAGAGCAGGAAAACCCCTACAGAGGGAGAGGGAGGGTTAAACGATGGAATACAGTGGCCACAAACCCGCCTGAGGCTTCGGGTGTTGGTATCTGCACCAACTAAAAGTTGAAGAGCGTAAATCAATGCAGAGAGACAGATCTAGAGCCAACCTGGCCCAGATGATGAAGCACCTGGTGGAACCAAGAGAGGAACCTTGTGCACGAGAGGTCCTACAGCAGCATAGGCTGGAGGTCTTGCAGGAAAAGCAACAAGATCAGTGGCAGCTTGAACGCAACAGCAGAAAGGAGGAATCCAGGCTTACACCAAGACTTGGAGATGCAGTGCAAGTTTCACATAGCCTCCCCTCCTTGCCACAAAATAATAATAAGAAACTGTCCAAAAAGGCACATCAAATCTGGATACTGGAGTCAGCACCGAGAAAACAAGAAGAAACTAAGTCTGGCAAACACAGGTGTGAAAATCACTATAACACACCCTCCTGAAACAGAAAACATCATTCCTAAACACACTGCTTTAATTTTATCCTCAGATCGTTAAATGTGAACAATGAAGTCCCTCTTCTCTAATACCATTTTTACTCAAGCCTTTCAGTACTCACTCAAGGACTAAAAAAACGTAAGAATTTAGGAAAGGACGCAACAAGGGTAAGACAACATAAATACCTCTGGAGAAATCACGTAATGGAAGAGGCTGCCACACAGGTTCCCCACGCTGCAGACGACACTTGGGCAAGCAAGCCCTTCCAGCGTACAGGAATGCTGTACATTTAGATGGATTCACCACTGCCACGCCAGCAAACCCACTCAGATGGTGGCTTCTGGGGTAAGAAAAAACAAGCCTACATGTGCCAAGTGCACGCACCCACAGTGGCGTATCTCCCCACGGGCCACGCTTTCCTTTGTCACTGATGGGTAATAAGTTTATTCTAAAATGGGTTATGCTCAACCTGTAATATTTTAGCCAAAAAGAGGAATTATCTTCTCATACTAAACTCCAGTTAGCTTCCCTTTGAGTGTTTCTCTTGCAAAGTTGCCTGCATGAACCAAATCTACAGGACTGCTCCCATTCTGGACAGCAAGACTCAGAGAACTGATAACACCCTTGCAACTGCTACGCAAGAGGTGCACAGGCAGACCTCCTGCTGCTGCTTCAGCACAGAATGAGGCCGTCACCCCTTTCGCTGCAGAGGAGGGGGATGCTATTTTAGTATTTCCCATCCAAGGTTCACAGTCTTACCATGCAGAATGAGAACAAACCGCCTTTCTCAGCAGAAAGCATTTTAAGGCAGTTTTAAGGATTAGAATCATGATTTATAATTTTATAGTCCACATTATTTACCATCTTAGATGCTAAGACAATGTCATAGCAGCTTCCAAGATCCGATTTCTAATTTTCTCATTTGAAGTTGTACTAAAGGTGGTAACTCTTGAACTGATTTTGTTGTTCTTTTTTTAGGCACTCTACTTTCAGTCATCAGATAAAGGGATTAGAGTCTTACATCACCATTTAATACCTCTGGAAGAGAACATGACACTAGAAGGACCTTCCTCGGTCTCGGTAGCTAGCACTATTTTAAAACATGCTATCCAATTGTCCCCTTGACAGGTATTCGAGTTGGTAAAGGCAAACTATTCTTCAACATTATAAGGTTAAAAATAGCTGCCAGAAATTACATCGACTAAGCTTGAACAGCAGCTGAAGACTACAGGTTCGGATATGAAACAAGAATCAGAATTCATAGCAGGGAAAGCCAGAGGAGGCGTTAATGAGCTGCAAGACTGAAATTATCAAACCACCTATCTCTAAGTCTCAAGCAGCAAACATAACATTACAGAAAGCATCACTCTGGCATGATGGAAAATTATTTTCACGCTCTGTTTTTGGTACTGAAAAGTCAATAGATCTAGACATAAAATAAACCTAGGCAGACATAATGACAAAAGTAGCTCATAAAACACAATTTTGTTGTCAGAACTGCTGTGGGAAGAGACACCCGTATCAAAAGTTGCCTGAGGAACTAACAGGCACCTATAAATTAGGGAAAAGAAAAAATAATCACAAGGAAGAATATAATCTGGCTGCAACTTAAATGATACTTCAGGAACGAGTGGTTGGTAGAGGACAGCATGCTGCTAACTTTCCAGTTTGGTCTTAACTAGTTCTAACTCTGCAGAGAACAAACTGAATGTTCGAGCTAAAATTTCTCTTCAGGAGGTGCATTAAGTACTTCAGCTCACCTCAGCTGTATACACTTTGTTTTCTCCTGAAGAAGTATCATGCCTCACCAGTGACGACAAATGGTCAATAAACTCTTATCAGAAGGGCTGCTCTAAGATACATCCCGAGTATCAGGTATAAAACCCTTTGTTTGGTCAAATGCCTGTTTCCCTGGATAAGGAAGGCACAGCGACATCCCATAAAACCAACGGAGGGACAAGTATTTTTGAGTGACCTGGTGCACTGTTCCCAGGTGACAGGCTGGTAGAGCAGAGGTCCTCCTTGGTACGCACATCCAGCATGGGAATAGTGGGATCTCAGTATCCCTCTATGCGGGAAAGACATGCAAGAAGCGACTGGATTTTAAACTGCTATTAGATGCCTTATGAACCTTTCATTTAAGCAATTAATCCCGACATACCAGGCAAAATTTTAATTCAGAGAGCAATAATAGGGGAATTTGGAATAAATTACAATCTCCGCCTTCAACAGCCATGCAGGGTAATCTCAGCTGCGAGATCCCAAAAAGCTGTCCTACTACGGTCACTACGTTTCAGAGACTGGGGGATTTTTGCATGTCAATTTGAAAGTAAGTTTGAAATCCTTGAAGAGGTCACACACTACAAACGAATTCACCATTCACAAAGGAGAGCACGCTCGAAGAAGTGACATCTACGTTCAACCTACTACACCACATGCTCAAATCCCTAATTCTCTTACACCCTTTCCTGACTCTCCCAGGTTTCACAGCTTCCGTATCACCCTGAATGGGGGAGCTTGCTCTGACAACCTGCTTTAAGGTGTAAAGGTTTTGGACTTTCACCTTTGCTGCCTTAGGGCCATCTGACTCCTTTTGCATGCTGAGAACACCTAGATCATGAACTGGCAGACCAAAGACTCAACCGAAGGCATAACCTGAAGCACCTAAAGCAGCAAAAAGCAAACTTAAAACAAGAACCAGGCAAGGTTTTGAGCTCGTATTTACTGTGATGCTCGCCATTTAACTGGAAAAGAAAGTGCCCAAAAAAGGTTCTAGATCATAGAGAAAGTGTTCATCATGGCTGACAGGGCAGATACCAGTGCAACCTTGTGTTTGAACTCCAGACAGAAAGATGCCGGAGCAGAAAGACCATGACGAGTATGCGGGTGGCAGAGGCAGGGAAAACGTTTAACAGATCTTTTTCAAGTAAATAAAGAGAATCTTTACTTTTGATTGTGCTCACAATGGGAAGAAGATGTAAATGTGTGCAATACAATTCAGCATCCCCCCCACTTCTTTACCATTTACCATCAGTGTTTGAATCAGCACGTTTTGACACCTGAAGAAGGGGTGAATCCCAGCTGCACGGTCTGAAGCATCTGTATGAGGAGCATGATGCAAAGAGCTTTGCTGAAGAAAAGTAATTTATAATCCCACTGCCACACTCCCTACACTCCCTCTATTCAATCCCTTCAGCTGAGGTACTACTAAGAGAGAGAAGTAAGAAGTGCAGCAGATTTGAGGAGAAAAACAGAAGACAACTTCTCGAGTCCAGCAGGAGCTGCTGAGATGCTTTCTCACCACCAGAAGAAAACCCAGTGTTTCTTGCAATACTGCCAGCACCACAGGTGAGACAAATGCTGGGTCTCTTCCTCTAATTTCAAAATAACCACAAGATGTTGTCCCCTCCTGCTGCTCAAGTTCCCCAAACCAACATAAGTTTTACATGAACCTTGCCAGATGAGCTTGACCAAGTCACATAAACAAAGTGGAAGAAAATCCCCACAGAGATTGTACACTGTGCAGCTGAAACAGAAGCAGCATTTCAACATTGCTATTAACATTAAACACTAACATCTGTCCTTGTTAGAAATCCATATTTTTGCTAATAAAAAAAACCCCAAATCTGATTCCTTTACAGAAGTGAAACACACATGTTGATCTTCAAGAAGGCCATTTAGTTTCAGTGACCCCACGCAAAAAATCCAATCCCAACAACAACAACAACAACAACTTACCAGTGCTCCTGTCATCTCAATGATCTGATGATTAAATCTACTTGACTCCCTGTTAGGGAAAAAAAAATAGTGGACAAAGCGGGGCAGTGACAGGCTGGACTATACCAAAACCTGTCTCTTGGCTGCTGCTCACACAACGCTATGTCTCGTGCCAGTGAGGTAGCTGATCGTTCTATTGCTGTGTGCATCGACGCACCGACCCCTCTACAGCGTGATATGAGGAGAGCAGGGTGAAGTCACAGCGTTCATCTGAACTATGAACTACAGGCAGCAAATACCTGCTGTCCCACGCCTTACGCTGGAGAGGAGAGAGGAAGGCTGTAGTCCTCAGGGGTTCACCCGAACCCTTCCCGTCACCACATGGCTAGGGCCTCTGGTGGGGTTCACTCCTATACGGGCTTCCCACGGACTTCTGGATGCATGCTCAGCACTGTGCTTCATCCACTGGGGCACGGGGGAGCCTGGCAAGCAGAGGGTTGAAGGAGGGAGACAGACAGGATCGGGATGAAAATTAAAGTTTTAAAATATACAAAATGTAACACACTGGAAAAAGTTTAAAAGTTACAAGACAAGAAAGAAAAGAAAGAAATATATGGGGTGAGGAGAGAGGACTGGAAGATGGTGGGAGAAGACTCCAGCTTGGGAAAAGGAGCGGGTCAAGTCTAGTCAGCACTACTCCCTCTGGTAGCCACTCAGTTCCACCTCATCCTTGCGGCGACGGTGCGTGAAGAGGGAGCTGAAGGGGTAGAGCTTGGCTTTGGCCTGGAAGCGCTGCCCAGCAATGTCGATCTCATACTCGCCCTGGTTGATGAAGTCAGTTGTCACCACCAGCTCTTCTCCTGTCTTCTCATCAAAGTGCTGCACGAAGCCGAGGCAGACGTGGCGCTCCAGAGTGTAGCTGTAGGCACTGCTGGTGGTCTTGCCCACGTAGCGGCCGTTGCGGAAAATGGGCTCCCCCCACCAGGGCCAGAGGTCCATATCTGTGTCATGGTCCTCAAGAATGAACATGGTAAAGCGCTTGTACACACCGTTCTGCTTCTGCTCCAACAGTGCTTCCTGGCCAACAAACTGCATTCCCTGTGGAGAAAAGGAAGCATCAGCTGATGAAAGGAACACCAACTCTAGCAGCTGCTGAGTTTCAGCAGACAAGCTTACTGCCACAAGGTGAATTTGCGCTTGGAACTCAGGCCCTATCAAGACAGGCCGCTTCTATAAGCAAGAAGCCCAGCTCAGACTGAAGCTTTCCTGCCATGTTTGTTGTTCCAGATGTTAAAAGACACAAAAATATTTGTGAAGTGGGCCTTTAAAAAATTCATTCTAATTTTCACTGTAGTGAAAACATGTCACCATTCTCGTTTTTGCCATTTTTCTCATTCCAGAAGTCTACCATGTTTTATAAACCAGAGGGAAACTGTGACAACACATGAGATTTGTGTCCCTAATCACTACATTCCCTTCTTTGAATTACTCGATACCAGCATTTGTTTTGGCTCCTGCAAAGACGCGAGAAAGAAGGCAACAAGCAAGTGACAGAGATGGCACCTGCCACCACAACAAGCAGGGTACAACTCTACGCTGTTCTATGTTTTAATAAAAACAGAGAACTCCCCTGTTTTAGTAAAAACAGAGAACAGCTGTTCTTGGCACCTATCCTCATATTTAACTTCATTAAATGCCACTTGGTGCACAGGCTGGCTTTTGCTTCATCAGACTGGGAAAACAGCTGGGAGAAACATGAACTCTGAGCACCTGTAAGGTACACAGCACCCTCACTACACTGAGCATTGCACACATGAGCAACACAGGATGCTACATGGATCACTGGGAATGCTGCTCAGGAAGGAGGAAGACAGAGTATTTTTGATATTTCTAGCACCTTTATGAAGTACAAGAATATAAGTTATAGTTACGCACTGCACACAGCTCCATCAAAAAACTGATATACCTACCTACTTGGATGGCAGACTTCCCAGTTCAGTACTGCTCTCCCACCCACCCCTGCTGCCACAGCAGACCCCGCTGCAGGAGGTTGATTTCAGTTTTCCACTGTACCTTTTCCAGCTTGACCTGGAACTCACGTCCACACTCCATAGGAGTGGTAAAGGCATCCAGATCCTGGCCCCAGAACGCAAAGAACTTCTCAATACGCAGGCTGCGGAGCGCGTAATAACCGGCGTTCCGAATCCCGTACTTCTGTCCCATGTTCATCACCTCGTTGTACACGTGAAGGGCGTACTGCAAAGGGTGAAACGCAGAGCTGCAGACAAACGCCAGGAGAGAGCAACAGCATCTGACACACTAGCATGGATGTTACTGTGCCCTGCCTCCGGAGAACAAGAGGTCTGCCCGACTGGAATGCTATACAAAGCAGGCAAACTGCCCCTGGTGCCTGCAGGCAGCTTTCCCATGGTACAGACCAGACATTTCATTACCCTGAGTCAATTTCGAAAGTGTTTCTCATTATGCATGCAAGCAACTCTTTTAATTAGCTAAGGCTACAGTGTACTCTTACCTCTATGGGGATATAAAGCATGAATCCAGGTTCTCCTGTGTGAGTGATACTCATCACACGGATGCCATTAGCATAGCCCACGCTCATCTCCTGCAGAATCAGAGGGGGTGAAATTATCCAAACTGGAACACAGCACAGCGATCCAGGAGCACAATGCATAATGCAAACCACACTGGCCAGCCCTCTCCCCTTCCTCCACTTCACCACCGGCACATACTTGCAAAGAATTTAGATTTAAAAATTCAAATAGTGGTACCACATTATCCAGACTTCTTAATCACTTCATGACACTTGGCAATAAGCCTTGGAACTAGGTCAGGAAAGGCTTGTATTCTAGATATGAGACAGAAGTTGAATGGCAGCTATCTGCTCAGTCTTTTAACGTGACAGGAGACAATAACTCCCGAGTCACCGATCCCAGCGGCCGCTCTGACTGACAGCTTCATAATTGATTATATGAAATATGCCAAGATATCAAATGGCACCAAGCCTACAGTGAGTGGAATACTGAAAACAAATGCATATTCACCTATATATTTAGCAAGCAGAACCCAAAGAGAAATCGTTAAAGTGAACCTAGTGAGTACGTTACCAACCTAGCTCGGTAACTGCAGTAAATCTATATGTAAATCTAAATTCTCCTCTAACTACCCAAAACATAATTCTTCCCCTCCTTCCACACATGCTTCAAAAAACCTAGCAGGGTGAGGAGGAAGGAAGCACAGTCACTCACCTTGCAGAAGAGAGAGGGGAAGTGTTCTGGAGTTATCGGGGCATACGACAACTCTGACAAGACATCCACAGCACGAGGGCCGATAAGATTGAGAGCTAAAGAGGGGAAGATAACGGTATTAGGATGAGACTGGAGAGGTCTTGCCTGGTGTCTAACTTGCATATACACATGCCCCAGTTTCTAAAGTCTTAGTGTTTATTGAACTAACAGGTACATTTACATTTTAGAACAGAGGAAAGTCATTAAACTCTCTCTCCTGACAGTCCGCAGGAAAGGAAAGCTGTCTCCCAGCTCATGGCTTACTAGAGGGAAGTCTCTGAACTGCGGTTTTCATCCAACTGTTTGGAAAGGAGACCCAGCCACCACTCTAGACACCTTAAACAATTAATTGGCATGCAGCACAAGACACCATTTGTAGTTTCAGGCTGTTTAAGGAGGTCTGCTTTCAGTGATTTCTTACCTGTGTACTTCCAGGTCACGTCTTCCATGGTCAGGTTACTGTCATCGGGCAAGCGGTTCTTCAGCCAGGCCCAGCAATGGACTTGTTGGTCAGTAGGGGAAATCATGAAGAAGCTGGAACAGACAAATGGAAACCAAGAAACAATGAATGGTCTGCCACAAGATGATTCAGTTCATTCTTTGTTCACTAACTACTGGAGCCATTCAGCAGCTTCCAAGCTAACAGGAGACCAAAACAAGCTGGTTTGCGAAAACCACAGCTAAAGTCTCTGGATCAATGCCATCACATCTGTCATGGCAAGAAACCCCAGCCTTCCAGCGTTAGCAGTAGTCTGGTGACAAGAACTGACTAGAAGGGGAACACAGGCAGTTCTACAGAAAGTTCACAGGGTATCTCAAAAGTCACAATCATTTTGCAGAAGGTATTCACAGGCTCTTCGCCACAAGTGATTCTGTCTACTTGGGCAGTCAGAAGAGTGCTTGGTTCACACAGCAATTTCTTGTTTCATCAAAAGACTTTTCACACACAATGGTGGTTATTATTAACAGTTTCCAAAAACAGAACTCCACTTGATATGTGAAAATGAGCTACTTGTTGTGTAAGTCTCTCTCACACAAACTGCGAGTTAAAGTACATTACTGACAGAGATAACATCTGCAGAAATGACTAGGCAAGGAGGAAAGCTACTGTTTTCACACAGAGAAGGACAATACTTTTACGCAATACATGAATGCAGACAGAATAGGAAGAGAAAGAAAAGCTGTTTCTAATTGAAAGAGCAGCAAAGAATGCTTTCACACCAATACAGTGAAAGCACGCATAGAAAATGGCCCAGAGAAACAAAACCAACATTCAGCTGGGACATGCCCATGAAGAAGTTTTTAAAAATGAGAAATGCCAAAGAGAGCCCAAACTGTTGAGTCTAAGGATGAGATCCTGTGATCATGTCAGTTTGCACCAGAGAGCACAGAAAAGAACCACGAGAGACTGCAGAGCTGAGAATTAGAGTACCCATACTGCAATGAAAGTTGAAATAATCAAAAAATAGTATTTTCAGCATGCAATTCCAATGAGGAGATTGGCCAGGAGCCAATGAGGAACCGTTTGGTTTGCACTTTAAATGATTACCTAAATTAATAAACTCTAATGACTGCTGAAAACAACTTGTCTTTCAATTGAGAAATTAAACATCTGAAGACCTAACATTTTGTAGAAATCTATGTTCATCTGTAGTCCCAGAAAAAGGCGTATTTTGCCCAATACTGGTAAATTTGAGAGCTCCCTCTCATTTGATTTACTGAATTAGGAACATAAGTGGAGAATCAAGACTTTTCTTTTTTCTTTACAAAGGGGAAAAAAGTTTATGATCTCCATTAAGAGGTTCTTAAAGGCTCTAACACCCAAAGGGTGATGGATAAAGATGCTGTCTGCGTACCTACCTGCGTTTGCTCAATCGTGCTATGCTGCAGTCATTCTCATAACCTCCTTTCTCATTAAGCATGCCTGTATGCACAACATGCCCAACTGGCACATCCAGGTCATTTGAGAAGAGATACTGCAGACTCTCCAGGGCCTGGTCTCCTGTGGACTACATGAATTGAAAGGGAGAGAAAGTCAGACAAGCTGTCTGAGCCATACAAATCCGCTGGGGCAGTTTAAGATCGCATCAACGTCCTGGCCCAAATTCTTTCAATTTGTAATGATAGTGACACTGATGTCTCAAGCGTAATAGGATACAACGTGACATAGCGCCTGAGGTCAAATTCTATTTATAGACTAAGCTGGTATTTCTATAAACTGGGCCTTCGACAGACAGAAAGCAATCTGTGCTAAGTATTGTGGTACAACCTGAATTTGGTCATACAGCTTGACTTCCTCTGTCTATCCTCAACAGGACACACAGAATTTTGCAAAAGCAGTCAATAAGAAACTAAAGGCCACTTTCACCAGGCTGATGCTTTGTCACTTCCCAGGTACTTACGCTTATTTCAAACTTGGTAAAAGATGACATGTCAATGACACAAACCGCTTCCTTGCAGCACTTGACTTCGGAACCCACAATATCAAACCAGTCTGGTTTGTAAAAGGTTTTGCTCTGATCCAAATCCAGCAGATCTAACGTAAAGAATCAAAGGGACAATTCATCAAGTGGATGAACTAAGATCTTACATAGACCAATAGGGATGCACTAGGCAGAGGAAAATATGATCTCACCTTTCCCAGGTGGGACAAAATATTTGACTCTCTCAAATCCGTGCTTCTCCATCCACCTAGCTCCCTGGGCATCCAGACGGTCGTACAATGGTGAAGTACGCAGCTGCCTGCCAGTCTGGAAGTCCCAACGGGGAACTTTCAGATCACACATGAGGGCTGCAACGGTTACAAAAATCCATTATTAGGCTAAGTGATTATTTTGATCGAAAATTTTCTTTCAGATTACCAATAAACATACTTACTACTATCTGAACCACTAATGAAATTCCCTCAAAACAGTCCTGACCTTTCTTTTCCATTTTTGGAAACTGGCAAATCTATTTTGATCCATTTATAGCTATTCAAAATCAAAGTAACAATATTTGCACAGAACGCCTATATTTACAATACTTACAGTCTCATGACAATACTTACAGTCTCATGACAATACTGTCAAGACAACAAACACTCTCTGTTTTTCATGGTCATGTTGACTAGCATTAATTATGCATGATTCTTACCTGACAGCACACTATATCAGACACTTACCATTTTGACAATACTAATGCTGGGTTGGCAACCCACAGCTACAAGGATCATCTAATTTACCTTCTTAAATATTGGCAGTTCAGCCTTTTCTAATTATTGAAGCTTTTCCAAATGGCTCCTATATCTTTTCAGCCAATATAGAATATTCTGATTTAGAAAACAAGTTACCCGAATACATGTTTAGCATCCTCCCTGGTTACCAGTGGGGAGTAATAACTCAAGGATGCTTGAATACTGCTTTATAAATGTTAAGTTACTACGTAGGTCATAAACCGCTTAAAATTGAAGATGAGCCGAGCATTTCTTACTGAATACTTCTATTGGTTTTGCCTCATAGCTAATGATTTAATGATTTTATTGGCATTATCTGGTATTGGTACTCCTGAAGGAGTAGGCAGAGGGAAGAATAGATTAGAATGGAAACATAACATCACAGAAATTGAATATAGTACTTATCTTGTAAAACCTAAAGTGATTCTGTAGCTATCAGAATCGAGATTTGTATTGGAAAGCAACTGCAGAATAATGCCAAGAGTATAGAGAGAGGAAGGTCAAAGCATAAGGTTTTTATTTCCTGGATACAGCAGGGCTAAGAGGTTTACCCAACTTCTCTGCTTTCACCCAACACGTGTTTTTAGTTTAGACATGGTATTCAAATAATCGTTCATGCTTTGCAACTTGTGGAGCACTTCATACTTCTATTTGGAACTTGAAAAGAAGTTGTCGACATTATCTCAGGACAGATAATCAAACAATAGGAGGAAACTAAGTATAGTTTTAGACAGGAACAACAACATCTCGAATCTGTTCTGCAAGGTATTTATCGCAAACTTTGACAGGAGAAAGCAGCATATGTCTACGAAGACTTCCTGAATGATGTAAGATAACTGGATCACATACTCATAAGGTGGAAGTGACAGTATTTCCACACTGTAATGATGTGTAAAGAATAACAATGGTTGAGACATCATAATATTCCCAGTTAATACCTTGGTATTGTTCTATTAGGCTGGAGTCCTACAAAGACATGCACAAATATCCCCACACCACAGGCAAAGCACAGAAACAGGAGAAAGCATGGTACCAACAGCATTTCTTTAAGAAAAGTTAATAAGAACACTGCCAATACAAAAAACCACCATCCTTTCCTTTCTCCTGGGAAGAGGCTGTATTGCCACAAAGGAGGCCAGGAAGAAGGAAAATGGTTCTCAGAGTGATGACAGAAGAGAGGCAGGGCAGCAAAGAGGAAAATCTTGGACATCCTGGCCAGCGCTGAATGCAGAGACCTCACTTACGCATTACTTCCATCACACGGTGACGGAGGAAAGTGCGACTGCTCTGAAGAGTACCAAAACGTTTCAAATCCAGAGGCCAGACATTTTCTGACGGATATCCATTTACCATCCACTCTGCCAGGTACCTGATGGAAGAAGTAAAGAAAGACTGAGATATCAGCCAATGTCTTAAGGGAAA
>NW_009221909.1:15488-20732 GCF_000690835.1 Fulmarus glacialis
AAAGACAAGACAACTACCATAGTATTCTAAATACTAGCAGAATCTGGAAGGTTTCCCTTTATAAAACCCATCCGCCAGATTTCCAAATTATTAATTTCCCATTAGGATGAAACATACAGGGCAGCAGGAAGTTAAGGACAGGTGGTAAATGAAGCCAGAGCCTGGAGAGGTGGCCTGGCTGACACCGTGTCAAGTCCTCGGGCTACGCTACAAAAGGAGGTGCCGAGTACGTTTAGGTTGGAGTTAGGAGGCTGACTGCTTTGTCATTTTTCAGTACCTGGTGTAGGCTCAGCCACAAACCATCAGTGACAGCATTCATTTCAGCACGAGGTGCCAGCCAACTTATGTTTAGCTACACTTCTAGCAGTGAAGGAGGAAGGCATGCTCCAGAGCTAAAGGACAAAGGCAGCTCAGACCAAAGCAGAGCAGAAGGATCTGTTCACAGTCAGTAAACAGAAAAACAAAGGGGTTTGAGACTGATCATTAAAAGTTACATTAGCAAGCTAAGCTGCTTATCTTGAGGCTGTAGCAACAAACGGACAAATAGTGCTTTTACCTTCAGAAATTATTTTGATTCTTAGAGAATCACTGCAAAGATTCTCTATATTTTATATGACAAAGAAAATAATAACGAGTTGCCTCCCTGGTGAGTTAAACTATTAGGCAACGGACAGACACCAGTAGAGATAAATGCAGATACTAACACCTGCCACGAAAAATGAGCAGCTTGTTAAGAAGGCTCTATGGCAGAAGGGATGGTGGGTTGCCAAAACCAAATGGCAATCAGAGGGAGCGATGATCATACTGCAAGCAACTTTGCTGCTGGGATCACACTTATATGCCTGTCAAAGTATTTGCATTAACACAGGAACTGGATTTTACTGGGAAATGATTCCATCCCTGCTCACTGGCAGAGGATAGTCTTTAACAGTACTGGCAGCACTAGCATCACATATGTGGTGCTTCATCTGCATCTGATTCACTTTGCTTTCAGAGAAATTAACTGCTGTGTCAACTTGAATGATCTAAGAGCTTCAATCGAATAAGAAATTAAAGGGGACCATGGAGTACAACTAAGCTTTTATCTCTTCCTGGTAGATAAAAAAATCGGACCAGTTAGCTGTAAGGAAGCTTACTTGATCCCCAGCAGGCTGCTGATCACTGAGATGTGATGCCTGAGGAGAGGTGTGCAGGATAGGAGGAGAGTCCAACACAGATTTGGAATACACACAGGAGAACATAATCAAAACATGGTAACTGCTCCTCTCCTTCACTCAAGTTGGAAACGAAAGAGAAGTCTTTGCCAGAGAGGAGGTGACAAATACTGACCAGAACATCCTACACAGAAAGATCACCTGAGCAGTCTCTTCTGCTTAAAACCTTACTTACACACATAACGCTGATAAACCACTTACTTGCCTGCTCCCCCACCATATGAGATACCAGCTGAATTCATGCCAGCCAGAACGAAGTAGCCCCGCACGGTGGGCGACTCCCCCATGATGCACCGCATATCTGGTGTGAAGGACTCTGGGCAATTCACTAACTGCATGATCTGCAGAGCCTCCAAATCCGGCATCCTGCGCAGAAGGGCACTCAGAAGTGGCTCTAGGACCCAAGACAAACACAAAAAGACAAAAAGTCACAGCCTTCAGTCTCGACACATTTCTGCTACTTCACCTTCAAACTGGACAGCACAAAGGAGGCATGCTGTGATCTGAACAGATGGAAACTGCTTCCATGTTTCGATACAGTTGCAGGATAAAGCGTTTACCTGCTGGAATCAAACTACTCAAAATAGATCACTCAGCATACAATAAAAGCAGCCATACCGATCCAGACCAAGAGCCCAGTATTGTTTTCAACAGTGCAAGAGCATGTTCAGTTTTGTTAGGGAAAACAATAGGAATAGACATCAAATAGATACCTAGCGAGGAATAAGAACCAGCAAATCTATATGCACTTGTCCCATGCACTCTGCCAGCCTCCACTTACCATCAGCTCAGAGGATTTCCTAAAAACCTGATACGTCTTCCCTATTTAGTAACCCCTAAATCGATCTCTCTTCTAAGTATTTGACCAGTCTTCCCCAAACTCATGAAAACATCCTACAGACGCTGACAAGGAGTTCCACATATCTAGTATTGGTTGTACGAGGAATCACCTCCTTTTGTTTTGAAATCCATACTCAACTAACTTTTTTTGATGCCTCCCAGTTGGCATAATAGAAGAGAGAGTGAACAAGAGATCCCCATCTATCCTGTCCATCTCATTCAAGATTTCATAGACCTCTGTTTATTTCCCTTCTGTCACCTCTTTTTCCCAGCCCACTCAGTCATTCCTCGCTTGGAAACTGTTCCAAGCTTTGATCAGCCTCTTGCTGCTCTTTCACCAGGCCTTCTCCAGTCATACGATATCCTCTGGAGATAGGGGGCCTAGAACAACAACCAGTATCTGGCAAACCAAAGATTTAGTGTTGCATAATGATTGTGTTTTCTGCTCCTTTCCTAATAATTCCTAAGTTGTCTTTTGCTTGGACTGCTACTGAGCTGATGCCTCCACAGAACTAATACAACCCCAAGGTCAGTTCAAAGCCCATCATTTTGTATGGTGAAAATAAGACCATCCCCACACACCCCCATGCACTTGCATCACTTCACATTTATCCTGATTGAATTTCCTTGCTGCTTCATTGCGCAGTCACGCTGGAAAGGTCCTTCGGCAATTTTCGCAGTTTGACATTTGAGAGCGCTACTAAAGGGATAAGCTATCTACTTTGTTTTTCTTGTCCAGGAGTTACCTCTGCATAGTACTCCAGATAAAAGCCCTCAAGATTCAGCAGTAATAACACTCCTCAGCTTTACACACAAGCAGTAAAATAATCAGATTACACATTACCTAAGAAGTTACAAACAGAAACAGTCTTTCTGACCCGCTCTTTTTCTTCCCTCTCTCATGCATTAGAATTCCAGAGTGAGAGCCTGTAGTTACAGACTTTTTCTCATTGATAAAGAGGGGTCAGTGTTAGATTTGTTCTCATATCCAGCCCAACATTTAAGCGACTGTACAGGCTATTTTAAAATCAAAAGGTGTTCCAACGAAAGAGATCAAAGCAGTAATGCAAGAGCTCAAACCACAGGAACTGCAGCCCTAGGAGAGAATCAAATATTGGCTGAGTAAGCTCTGACTTTGCTCAACTGTTCAGTATGTTTGAACTGATAAGAGGGTAATGCTGGAACATAGCACGCAGTTGCTTCCGAAACTTGGGCAACTTGTGGGTGCCAGCAAGCAGTGCCTTTTCATTTCAGCAGTACCTAGAAAACCAAAAAGGAAGTGGGTGCAGAGCTCGAGCAACTCATTAGTGAAGCTAATATCTTCAAGCAAGTTTGTAGGCATCTGTAGATCTAAAAACCTTTAGCGTATGCCAGCACAAAACTGCACCCCATCTGGCTCTACCCCCTGGAGTTTATAAACTTTTATGGTATCAATACGTTACCTCACAGAAATGGAAGTAAAATTAATCAATTTAACCTGGGGAGTAGCTGGAAGAACATACTACCACTGCAGAAAGAAATCAGTGAAAATCTATCCATGCCTAAAGCCACATACAGAGGCATGCGCATTCACAAGGGATGCAAAGAGCTCTGACACAAGGGAAAACCAGATCCCTGAAAAAAAGGCAGATTTGAAGATGAGAGGGCACACACAAACTTACCAGGCATAAAAGAGGGGAAAAAAAAAGAAAGGGACTCATAGATCATGCTATGTTCTTTCCCACAGAAAGAGCCCTCCATGTAGAAGTACATACAGAACAGAAAAATAGAATCAAATAAAACAGGAAGAGAAAGACAGAACATTTGGAATATAATAAACCACCACTGTCAATGGTGGGATGAAGTCTGGGAAGCAATAATACCAAGTTCTGTTCACAAAGCAACCGCCACTGATGGAAATGCACTTGGCAGCCACTGCTGAAGAGAGCTGCAGAAACAAAATACCACGGCTACATGGCAGGTCAACAGTGTTGATCTACAGCGTCACAAGAGCAGCAGCATGTGGCACTGACAGTCAAAAATCAGATGAAATGGAAGAACAGCGTTGGAAAGTTTACGTAGTACCTCGCTGCACTAGAGGACATTAATATATGCTGAGGGTTAGCAGGTGTTTTTAAACACTACACAGATATCAATGTAGTCCTTGGTAAAGGGGTTTTACACAAATTACTGACAAATAAAGAGATGAATGAATTTGAGAGAACGTTCATCTTTCCCACACTTTTCAGGTAAAGGCAGACACATGCTAGCTGAGCAACAATGCAGGCTGTTGTTGACAACTCTGCCTTCTGCTGAAGCCACGTGTTTTATTGCTGTGGGGATCTTTCCTCCCTAACATACCAAAATGATCCCAGTCTTCTTGAAGGTTCTGAATCTCCAGCTGGTTCCGTCCCTCCGTGAAGAGAGGTTTGGGGTTTTTTTCAAAGCCTCCCGAGAGGATGCCACCTTGCCAGTTGCGTATGTAGATCCTGCCATCCGGGTCTACAATAGCTGCAGAGGAAAGAAAAGAAGTGGGAAGGGAATCGAGAGAAGGGATAGCTATCTCAGGCTGTTGTTCCACAAACACCAACGACGGGGTCTGGTGACAGGCTGGGCCAAGCTAGCGGCCCCCTGACATGAGAAGGGACAGTCTCAGTACCCCATTCACACACCTTCACACCATTCTGGTTCTCACGTCACGCCTTGGTGAGCCAGTTAAGATTACTAAACCAGCATTAACTCCCACCACAACCATGCATGTTAACTTTCGGGCAGCACAGTAAACTGAATTGAACCTGAAGAGTACCCAAGCCAGCAGGACAGTGTTACCAGGAGTGGGAGGACACAAGAGGGAGTCAGATCCCTTGTGGCACTGATAAGCTATTATACTGGCTTAGTTCCACTGGACCTGCACCCAAGACCAGACCTTCCACCAAGAGATGTCCTGCCCTCGCCCTCTTTCTCTTCATATATTAAGAACAATTAATTTTAATAGGGATGCATCACTGATCCAGTTTGCTGCAGGCCACCAGCACAAAGAAGGTGGGCAGCACTGGGGTAAGGGCAAGCAGTCAGGTCTGGATTGCTTCTCCCAGTGGTAGTGTCAACTCGAAGCATTTATGATACTCCACCTGACATGTTCCATAGCAATTTTTCCCATGTACAGAAAAGCTGTGAAAAAATGTTTTTTTTTTTAATATATATATATATA
>NW_009221910.1:0-37236 GCF_000690835.1 Fulmarus glacialis
CCCGACACCACGGGGCTGCGCCTGGGGCAGGGGGCTCGCACCAAGCTGCCCGTGGGCTCGGCCTCCGTCTCTGCAGCGGGCCTGCCACCGCCGTCCAGGCTAACCTCCAGTGAAAAGTATCAAACTTCAGTGGCCAAGAAAAGAGTGCTGACCTATTTTGGACACTTATTTATATTCAAGTTGCTTCTCTCTGTCTCTGTGAAAGAGCTGTTGTGACTCCAATACTTTTTAGAAAGTTTTTCCCCTCCCATAGCTTTTGTTTTTAACAGGATATAATCTAGGACTAACATCTGTATTTTCCAGTAGTCAGAATAAATGTCTTAGTAACTTTTCTTTTAGTTTTCTTGCTGAAACAACACTTTTACAGAGTAAAGCCAGCTCTGTAATACAGCTAAGCCTTTGGTTGCGTTGTGTCTCAATTTTTACAGGTTCTCTTTTTATTTAAAGTCTTCACTACAATTCAAAGTTTTCAGACCAAAATGGAAAAAAAGCTGAAAATTTGTCACTGCTGTCTCTGATCGTGAGCCACAACAAAAAGTCATCTAATGTAGGGTCACAAAAATTATGGAAAGGTGTTGTTTTTAGTTTCTTCTATCACTTACTGGCTGTATCACTTTGCTGAGATCTTGATCTTCTCCTGAAAGGTCTTATTGGTGAAAATGTTTTTGGGTTTTTTGTCTTGTTTTGACAAGCTGTTCTCTAGCTTTATATGCTTCAGTTCACAGTTAATTTCTGATGTCTTTTAAATTGAAACTGTAGTGTCTAGACAAAATTGTATCATTGGAATAATCATAAAATTTGAACAGTTCGGTCAGTGCAGCTGTGGGCACTGACCCTAGCTGGATACTTGTCATCCTGCATATTTTGGGACTTGTCTTTATTACTGTCAACAGTAGGAATGTAAGTTAGATACTTAACCAGCAAGAAAAACAAAGGCAAATGCTATGGATATGTCATCATATGAATGAGTGACGGTTGTTTTAGTCCATTGTATTCCATGATTTTTCCTACTTTAATGTAGGAGTTTTTTGTGTGTATCTGTTTTCTTTTCTTTTTTGTCTTTAAGACCTGAAAGAGCAAGGGTGAAAAAACTGGCAGTGGCTTGATTTATGGAAATCGCAAACCCTTTGGCTTCACTAGCCAAGCTTGCAAATTCACTGAACGTACCAGCCTTATGCTTAACTAGCTGTGCCCTACGCGAGTGCATCTACATGAAGATCATATCCAACTCCCAGAAGGTCAATGGCAGCCTTTCCGTCATCCTTGCGTGCAGCTGGATTTGATCCAAAGTATATCTGAGGAGGATTAGGGAAGTGTCTTTGTTAGACAGTTGTGATATGTGGCGTTTGTGTTGGTCATATCTGTGTTCCTGTTTTCAGAGTGTCTGTCGTGAAATTGCCAGTGTCACATGCCTGGACAGACACACAGCCACCTATATCCACATGTGCACTGAGATGTCTCTGTGCATCGGTGTGGCTGGATTTGGGACAATCCCATTGCTCAGTGGCAGAAGGGCAGTGCTGGCTGCTGCCCTAGAGAGCGCTGGCCCCAAGGGCTCCCAAGGGTGATGGCTCTGTAGTTCCCTTCAAACGTAGCTGCTCCCTGAGCCTGGCCAGGGTGCGACTGTCCTCTGCTCACAGGACTGGTCCTGTGCAAGGCTTCGGAGAGGACTGGAGCCTGTCTTGGCCCTACACGCTATCGTAATGTTGATCGCTGGGTAGCCAGATGCTGTGATGCAGTCTGGAGGTGCTGAGTCTGTGGGTGGTTTTCGTCCAAAGTCAGCAGGGAGCATAGAGCTGGAAATAGAGCACTCATGATAGAGCAAGGGAGAGTTTTTCAACCTCTTTCAAAGAGGAACAGCAGTTGAGGTTTGTAGCTTCTGGTCCAGGACCTTGTACTGATGCAAAACTGTCTTGAGAAGCTCGGCATTGCCCTTAGCAGGAGTGAAATAAATCCTGGCCAAGTAAAGGCCTCCATGCTGTATGCTGGGGTTTGAAATGCCAAATGCTCTTTAACTTTAGTGGCTCATGTCTGTTTAATGTTGTTTGTGAGCCCTGTGTGTTAAAAGCATTTGTCAAGCTCCTCTGAAAGGAGGTGGGTCTGGAGACGAAACTAGTTCTTACTGCTGCTGGGATCAGAGGTATATCTGTGTCCCGAGTGATGTGTTGCTTGGGTTTGGTTGTTCAGACTCGGCCATGGAGAGACCAGAGAGAATTTTTTTTTAATATTTTACCTGTGTGTAAATGGTTTCGATGGACACCATTTCTTTGCTTTCAGTAGAGCAGTTCTAGGTGACCAATCGCCCTAACAAAGAACATAGCTTAAAGAAATGATGGGCTCCAGAAGAGATGCTTATTTAGTCTCCTGAGTACCCTCCATAGGCTGCTGCAGAAGAGCAATGCTGTTGGCACCTCCTGGTCAAACCTGCCAGGGTGTTTTCAAATAAGCAAGGAACCTGGGAGTTTCCCAAAGCCATCTGGGATCTGCTGGATTAGGCACGATGGGAGGCTGCTGAGCGTGGGTGCCCAGGGACTCCCAGGAATTAATGATGTGTATATAGTCTGGATTAGTTCTATCTATAGAAGGTTTAACGCAATACACCTATTAAGAATTGAAATGCCCCTTGTTCAAAGTAAGCAGAATTCTCCCTGCAAATAAGAAGGCAAACTCAAAGGAGGGATGCTCTGTATTGAGTTGGCATGTTTAACATAGTTTAGCTACTCTACTGTGAAAGTGAATTCAGATTAAGCTTCACCTGTAAACAGGGCCAGTTGAGGGATTTTGTTGTGTGATGAGTTGATGCAGTGAAGTGTCATTTGTAAAGGACATCTGTCCTGAGCACAGGGAATGTCCCTGGAGCTGGCATTAACTGCCCCTGGCTGGTGACATTGGCAGAGGTGGGGCTGGAGAACACTTTGGGGAATGCATTAGACCCTCCACTTCAGTGCTTAGCCCTCATATATCCTATACGTGATATACTGGGTCTGAAGCCACAGTTTTCCTATACTGGAAGCTCATGGAGAGGGCTCTTTCTTTTTCCTTGAGTCACTCAGAATTCAGTCCCTTGTACTTTTGCTTAGTTGTCTTCATGGTGCTGATGGTGTTGCACACGTGTGTTGGCTCCACACCTTAAACACCAGAATGTCAACAGGGTAAACTTTTGATGAAGTTACCGGGGAAAGCTTCTGGTATTCTGAATTGTCAGTTTCTTGGAGAGATTTGGATCCAGATCTGAGGCTTGGGTGTTCTTCTTTCCCTGTGTTGCTGCCACCATATTTGTCTCCAAGCAGGAAGACTCTGATTAAATTACAGTGCACCTCTGTTATGTGCAAGTGTGGCAGCTCCCTTAAGTTTCATATTAGTTTTATTTTTCATGTGGTGAGTAATGATGCTGACACATCCAGAGGGTTGAGGAAAGAGCAGTGCACAGCAATTGCTGGATATGAATTTCAAAATTCCCTGTGGAAGACTGTCTAATTAGATTTAATGAGCTGGCTGGTGAGCATGCACGTGCGTGTGTGCTTTCACCACCTCTCTCTAGCTAACAGGATCAGAAGTGCTCATGTGTGTCTGAGGTAAATTGGATGAGTGTGTGGGAGAGATGTTTTTGCAGTTGTAGAGTGCAGGTTTGAAGCAGACTTTTACCTGCGTTTCTCATGTCTGTGCTGTAATGAGAGACTTCCATTGTGGAGGTGAAGCATTTGATAATGCAGGTGGTAAATTGGAAGTGAGGTTTGCTGTGGTTTCAGCTCTTTAGGCGAGGAGGGATGGGAGCAGAGCATCTTTGATAGTTGATATCTCATCCTCCATAATGTAATCCCAAGAGCTGTTGGTGCAGGGTGTTAGCAGAGCTACAGCAGGTCACAGGACGTGTGCCACCAGGCTACCAGGGGGAGGTTTTAATTTAACTGGAGACAAATGGTCAGTGAGGCTGGGATTTCAATGGGTGAGGTAGATAACCATCAGGCTTGCACCTTGCTGCGTCTTGGGTTGGCTCTGCTGGCTGCTTTCCCACCCCTCCATCGCTGGAGACGGCCCTGAGTTGGCTGTGTGCAATTTGGCTTTTTTGCAGGGGTCACGGCCATGGGTCAGTGCTCTGTTCCCAGGAAGGACCACTCTGGGTGGAGAGCCGTGCCAAGAGGGTGGCCATTTTAATGAGGGGTTTCTCTTTGTGTTTTTTCTTTTTTTTATTAATTAACCTTTGTTTTCTGTCAAGAAAGCTGTCCCGAGGCATGACTTAGTGAAGCAAACATGCCCAGACAAAGGGAGCATTAAGCCTGCACAGAGTGAGGGGAGAGGGTTACACCTCTAATTACTTAGTGCGCATGTAATTTTTTTTTCCCCTCTGGTGACTAATGGGTCTTGAAAGGACTTGCCGGGGTTGGTGTGTGATTCACTGGGGCAGAGCGTGTTCTGGGCTGAAGCTGCGGGCAGTCTGGGTCCCGGATGCCGAGGGCAGGCGATGCCCTCACCCCGGTGTTGCTCACACCTGAGTCAGCGCTTGTGCAGCACCGCTGCTCCCGAGCTGGGGGTCAGGCCGTGGGTTTCGCTGCTCGTGCCCCAGCTGAGCTGGACGGGAGGATGGAGAGACTCGGTTCTGCCATGTGAGCGCTGTCTTGGGTGGGGAGGTCTGGGGACACGTGGAGTGGCATCTCCTGGTAGCCATGTATCTTTGTGGGTGCTCAGAGCCATCCTGAGCAGAAGATCTGAAGCGCTGAGCTGCAAAACTGCTTCTGCCAACCAAGGGGCTAGAGGAGGAGACAGTCCTGAACCTCTTTCATGCATCTCTACCCCCAAATAGGGACACAAGCAGGGAAAAAGGGATTGGTGCTCTCCCACCCTCCCAATGAGCAGCAGCCTCCAAACCGCCCAGCCTGCCATCCCGTCCCTTTCGCTGGTCTTCATGCCTGGCCCTGGAGCTCATGATAGACACCCAGGTTCTCCTGAAAAAAATGAGACCTGGGTTTGACCAGGAAGGGAGTTAGGGCTCATGATGTTCATGTGGAAAGCAAGAAAAGGGACGAAAGGGAACTGGGGTGGAGGTGGAAAATGGTGAATAAGCAGTTGTGGGGCTGGTGTTCAGGAAAGAGGAGGAGAAGCTGGGGCTGCCCAGGAGAGGGGAGGAGGAACTTGTGGAGTGGGCTGCAGTCCTGGCCTCAAAGCCGATGGATTAGAAGGGCTTGGCAGGGAGTTGGGGATCTGGTTTTAGGCAAACAGTGTAAAATATGATGTGGAATTCAGGGAGGGAGCGCCAAAGCCAGTGGGCTTGGCTCCTAAAGATCCCACTGGAGGGAATGCATTTTAGCCTGATTTCTATAAAGGTTTTCCCTTTCCCACTAGTTTTTTGGATTCATTGACCAACTCCCTGCAGGTGGGGTGGTGCAGAGGTCTGACCAATCACTTCCTTCCAGACAGTTTGGTGAAAATCACTGCCTAGGTAGAGGAGGAAAGGCCCTGCTAGTGCCTCCTTGGAGAGGAAGGCTGTAGTGTGGGTTCGACTGCCATATTAGACATCAGGGCATCTATGTGGGTGCTAGTGCCCAAGAGGCACTCATGGGTAGCATGGCTCCTGAAATGGCTGGCTCTCCCTTTGGGAAACAATGCACTTTCTGCACCAAAATCATAGAATCATTTAGGTTGGAAAAGACTCTTAAAATCATTGAGTTCAACCTTAAGCCTCACGCTGCCAAGTCCACCACTAAACCATGTCCCTAAGCACCACATCTACAAGTCTTTTAAATACCTCCAGGGATGGTGACTCTACCACTTCCCTGTGGGCAGCCTGTTCCAATGCTTGACAACCCTTTCAGTGAAGAATTTTTTCCTCATATCCAATCTAAACCTCCCCACCCTGCCATGGTGCAACTTGAGGCCATTTCCTCTTGTCCTGTCGCTTGTTACTTGGGAGAAAAGACTGACACCCACCTCGCTACAACCTCCTTTCAAGTAGTTGTAGAGAGCGATAAGGTCTCCTCTCAGTTCAGGAATGGCCTCTACCCCCTCCTTCCACGTCCCAATTTCCTATTCTCACCGGGTGAAATGCTTTGGACACCCCTCCTCCCCTCTTGGGGACTGCTGCCTTTGAGGAAGGGTCATTTTGGCTCTTGCCGAGAGGATACTGTCAGCCCCAGGGGTTTGGGGAGGCTGTTGATCTTGCAGGGTATGGATGCCCGGTTGGCCCTGGTAGGAGACAGGATGCAGGGCAAAAATTGGGCTTTGATCTGGGTCAGTTTGGCTGCTTTTAGGGTTGTATGGAAATACAGTGAGACCAGTATCTCCTGTGGACAATGTGGCCAGAAAAGATCCTTGCAGGGTTAGATTTTGCATGTGGAAAAAGCCTAGCCCTGCCGTGGCAGCTGGGAAATGCAGGGGAGGGGGCCCTTCCTTGTGCTGGGCGGTTCCAAGTTTGCATCCTATAGCCTGAGAGATGGGGCTTCCCCACTCCTGGGCATGCCACTCAATAACTTGAGTAGATCTTACTGTTGGGACTGGGTTTTTTTTTCCCTGCTTTTCCAGCCTTCCCTTCTTCATTTCACCAATTTCTCTTTCCTGCTGGGAGGTGATCCCATGCTTTAATAAGTCTCAGTGTTTTAGAGAAAATATTTGTCAGCAGATTTTTTTCTCCTCCTCTCCTATGAATATCTCTTACATTGTCTCTAGCAAAAGGGAATGAGTGTCTTTGCCATTTTGAGCAAATTTCTCGTCCAGCCAGGGTGGGCTCCTGTGTCGCCTGTTTGGTTGGTTCCCCCAGCTCTTCTCTGCTGATGGAAGATCAGTTGCATCTTATAGCTTGCAACAGGGTTATAAGCATTTTTTTTGGGGGGGGGAACGGGGAACCCCAAACCAAACAAATCAACAACAACAAAAAAAACCAAAACCACCCAACTGTCTGGGGGTTCTTTCATTACGTGGAGCTGAGGGACTGCAGCAAACTACCTCTTTTGCAGGAATCCCTTTTGGCTTGAAAGGAATTATTCATGCGGTTATGCAATCCATGTTGAATTTTCAATTTGTCACAGTTTTCCCCTGCCCCCTCCCTTTTGTCCACCAGCCCAGCTAGGCTCCTGCTGAGTCTCTTCATTGACTGACGTGCTTTAGAAAGAGTCCTAATGTGTAGGTGCAGCCCTGATCCAGCAACCCTCCGTGCTCCGAGATCTCTGCTTGGAGCAAGTGGCTGCAGTGCAGAATGTGGGTCTAGAGTCTCTCCTAGTTTAAGGTTACCCCCACCGGGCGGGAAAACCATCATATTTCATCACAAATTCTTTTCTGAGAGGCTGCGGTTGCCTGGTGTCTCAGCTTCCCTCCCTATATCCGTGTGGGAAAGCCACTAGCATTTCCAAGCAGTTCACATTCCTTGCAGGAAGAAATCTCAGAAGCAGAGGACTGCATGATCCTCTGCAGCCATAACCTGAACTAGCGCAAAGGTATTGGGAAAACCTCAGGAGCCTTCACTTCAGTAATGTTGGCTCAGATGAGCGGTGGCTGAGCTTAGTGTTTTATTTTGCTCAAACAATTTCAGATGCGGGATGGAGGTGTTCACCGCTTATCCCGATGTAGGAGAGCTCTGCCATTTGCAATAGGAACCTGAGCTGCTGCTGGCACCTGTTAAATCTCAAACAGAAACCTACCTGTGCTAATCAGTTTAAAAATCATAGTTTGGCAAGGATTATTGCTTCATTAGCCCTATGTAAAAATAATCCTCTGCTTCCAGGGAACCTGCGTGGGGTTTGAGTCTGTGTAGGCATGAGCATCAGTATCTTGCGGGGCAGAGGTTTCTCCTGTTGGCGGAAGCAGGGCTGTTGAGCACAAGCCTCCTCTTCCTCCACTCCAAATGTGAAACAAAATGGCTCAGCCTAAATCACCCCAGATGCTTGAGTTTCTTATGAACTGCCTAAAGTGGAAGCGAGGGGCTGGACGTGCTGAGACTCCTGGGAGCACTGCATGCGGGTGGCTGCCATGGCTCAGCTGATGGCCCAGGAGGCTGCTCTGAGTGGGGTGTGAGTGCCCTGTGCTGCCCCAAATGCACTTGCACCAGTGCTGCTCTTGGGTCAGGGGGATCCCATGCACATGCAGCCTGGTGGGATGGCAGAGAAGGCTCTTCCTGCGCCCTCGCTCTTGCCGCAGGGCCCAACGGTTGCAGAGTATCTGCTACAGGAATATGGGGATGGGGTTGTCCTGAGAAAATGGTGACTGTGGCTCCTGATCACCTTCACTCCCAAGTGTTTCCTGCCCTGGAGGAGAGGGGGGTCTGAGCTGTGGGGTGGCCTCGTGCTGAAGGAGCCATGCAGTGGGCAGTGCCTGGGCAGCACCGACACACATTGGCTCTGATTTACGGCAGTGATGCAAACGTCTGTGGGACATGGGCTGGAGCTGAACTGCTGTGAGATGGGGTAACGCGGATTTTTTTTTTTTATTTTACTCCTCCCATTCAATATTTTGCAAGGATCAGTGGAAGGGACTACAGATAACAAAGCTAGCTGTTGCCATTCACAAAAGAATTTTCTTTCGACTCCCTAAAAGCTCCAGCAGAGAAAATATTAAAAAGTCACTTGCTGTTCTCATTTCCAAGGTGTTCATGCCTTGGAGATGCACCGAGATGGTGGAATAGGAAGATCTAAGGGAGGGTGTACATCTCCTGGGACTGTGGTCAGGAATCTGAAGAACTGTTTAAAAAAAAATGTAAAACAAAGCAGGACAAAGCCAATCGACCCTTCCCTAAAGACCACTTTTGCTGCTCTCCCTTAGTGCAGCACAGGCCTTGAACTTGACATCCCCATCTTCCTCTGTGCTGATTTCTGTTACTAATTTCTCTTGCTGCAACAAGTGTTAAAATCCCAGCTGCTAAGCAGCAGGCCTGGGCGGTGTTTCAACCCTCCCACCCCCCTTTCCCAGGGGCTGCCGACGTGCCTGTGCTTGCATCCTTTGTGCTGTGTCCTCCATCCTGACGCAGCTTTTTCCTTTCTCTCTCCTCTCCCTCTGCCTCTCTCATTTTTGAAGGGTTGAGGCTGGGGGTGTGACGTGTGGTGGGTTTTTTTGGGGGGTATGTCAGCCTTGACAATGTTCCTTGAAAACTGTCCCAACCTGAGGAGAGCAGAAAATTTGCGAGAATGTTTGAATTGCTGACTAGTTCAATGGCCTCTTGGGTGACGTGGCACAGGGGCAAACGCTGCTCCTTGCAGACAAGGCTAACTGGAGTTGGGAGGTCTCTCACCTCGCGAAGGTGCCCCTGAATTCCTCCGTTGCAGTGTCCCAGCCCAGCCAGCCGGCAGGGTCCCCTTGACCCACTGTATTTTGTTTGGGTCTTAAAGTTGCTTTAAGTGAATTCAAACTTAATTCCTCCTGCTTGATCCAGCCCTGTCCCTGGGTTTCTTCCACATGGGAAGTGCTGGAGTCAGAAACATGGGAACACCTCCAGGCCTGGATGGTGTTTGGGGTAAAACATCCCATTCCTACGTGCAGGGCTGCCCACTTCTGCCCCTGCCCTGGGGTGCTGCCCTGCTGGCATCGTGCACGCAGGGACCACGTCTCCTTGCCACAGCAGCGGGGGGCATGTGGTGAGCAAGCCTTGCCTGCAGGCTTTGGGAGGTGAGCAGCTGGCTTTCTGCTTCCCCGCGGGCTGCTCTCTAACACGTCTGTCCCCGCTTGTTCGTGCCACCGCCTGAGCCCCAGGGATGGGGAGGGCGGGTGGGATCCCCTGCGCTGCTCCAGGGACTGACGCCGAAGCTCTCGGCACCTTCGCTTAGCGCAGGCGAGTGTGTGCATGTGTTTTGTGAGGCTGGGTTCACTGTGCCCGTTCTTTGCCTCTCCCCCACCCCTTAAAATTCCCAAATCTTACATTTTTGATCCCCATCATGTGCATACACACTTTGTGTATCCAGAATGCTCTAAGCATCTGATTACAGTCAAAGTGCAGATCCTTCCCCCTTAACATCTCTGCGGTGTGCCATGCCGTATTAACTCTGTCGGGAGGCATCTGGGCGATAAAGTGCAAACATGGTCCTTGTTTAGCTCTTGAACTCAGTAAAGACTTCTCTTTCTTGTTTTAAAGCAGTGTACTGGCTGTCCCATTTTGAGCCTGGCTTTCTTCCAAACGAGCCTTGTGTGTGGGCACGTGTGGATTATCTTTGTCTCTATGGCTACCTTGAAAACTTCTGAACCAGAAAATCCACTGGAGGGATCAAGCTCTAAGATACTGGTTTCCTACAGCATTTATGAGAATAGTTGTTGGGTGGTGGGACTGTACCTTGTTCATGTCCCCTGATGGGTGGTAGCAGAAACTCAGTATTAGACATCAGAGAACCAACAACCAACTCTTGAGCACAGTCTTAGGAAAGAGCTACATTAAAAAAAAAACAACCTTAAAAAGCAAGCTTTGTTAGTTCTAGCACTCCAGTGCATTAATATTAATTAGGTCATTTTACTAATTACCTGTTCATCTGTATGTAAGGGGCAATTGATAGCTTGCTGATGGGTCCCAGCTGGAAACTGTAGAGCATGAGAAACAGACCTTGAGAGTCACGTGTGGGCAAGAGGGGGTTGATTAGCACCTCCAAAAGCTCTTATTTGCTAGGGTTTTAAATCATTTTGGCAATCCCTAAGGTTGCATGTGGAATGGAGAAGTGCTCTCCCTGATGAGGGTTAAACGTGCTTTTTAAGAGAGAATTAGTGCATGTAAGATATTCACTGGTGCGTGCTTGCTAAGAGCTGCTGTCAACATTTTGAGAAGATAACATCAGTTACAAATATCATCATCATCATTATTATGTTTTGGCTTTTTTCAGGCACCTCCCCAGTTGGGGATTTAAAGATGTTTCTAATTAGTCAGTATTTCTGGCTCTGGGACATGACTTGCTGAGACTCCTGTCGCAGTGATGTCTGTCTTCTGGGCCTCTCTGGAGCTTCTCCCGGGCTGAGCATCGTCTCTGTTCCCCTTGTGAAGGTCACACACTCTGCGGTGAGCGTGAGGAGCTAAAGCAGGGGACTGGAAGGGGGACCACGTGGACCACCTTGTGTTACCGCGTTTCCTATGGGTGTTAGATCTCTTAGAGGGGAGACATCCATTGGAGACTCACTGGCTTGTCTTGCACCATCAGTTGGATGTGCCAAGTCCTCTTTCCTTCTCTGCCTTGTCCAGCTGCAGTGACACACAGCTAGTGCCTGGCACCAGGAGTTTTTCCAGCTCCACCTTCATTCTGGGTACTTGCATGCTAGGCTGGACTTTGGGGATGGGTAATGCTCAGGAAGGAAAGATTTGGTGGTAGGCAAATGTATAGTCTCTTGTCAGTCTTCCTAGACTGACTATGGCAGTCAGGTCCTATGGGTGACTTCTCAGCCTGTTTTTAAACAAACATAAGTGGTGACATTCTCCATGTTTCAGTCATTCCATTGCATGCTGGGTGTAATAATCTTTGAAGCCATTTAAACTATTTGTTATTCATTTTGTGAAAATTGGCAGAGATGAGACCCTTTTAATACTTTGAATTTGATGTCAGAGAACCACATGGAAAGCATTCATCCATGCCGGTCCCCTGGACAGCCGGCCTCCTTGGTTCTGCTCCCTGGAGGACCCACCAGTGCATTGTCATTTTGGGCAGAAGAGATGCTGAAACTAGCCTCATCCTCCCCCAAACCAATAGTATTCTGGTAGAAATCTGGCCATTTTAAGGCAATTGTTCCTTTCTGCCTTGTCAAACCTTTTCTTTACTATTCTCTGCATTCTCCCTGAGAGCTGCTGCTGCTTCCACCCCTGCTGATGGCAGGTTGACATCTGTCAGATCTTCCTGGTTCCTTCCTCAGCTCCCTGAGCCCAATTGCCTTTCTTCAAGTGTTTCTTGATCATGCAGCACAGCACAATCTTCGAGTACGGAATAAGCTGCTACAGAAACTGCTGTAGTCCCCGGCAGCTCATCCAGGTGGGAATCCTCATTATGGAACGGGTTTGGACTGCTGCTTATTTGGCCTCAGAACAGAAGGGAGGACAGGGTCACAAACTAACATTGCTCTCGGAAGAGAGACAGCAAAGGCTTGGTCCAAGATGTGGAAACATGGAGGGGAAACAAAGAAAAGAGGGAAGAGTGTCCTTCCCTGAAACAAGAGCTGTTGTTGCTTGAAGCAGGGAGTGAAATAACATTAGATATAATTGATGTTGTGGCCTTGTGGAGACAACGCAACAGAAACATGGAGGTAGCTGCCTCTGGACATCTGTATGTGAATGAACAGCTGTCTCAGGAAGAAATTAATTTGCCTTGGGAAGAAATTACTCTGGATGGGAACTGGTTAGGGCAGGTTTCCTTAAGCACAAGGTTGCATCATGCACCCTTTTTTCCTCCCCGTAGGCCATCTGGGGATTTCCTGGCTGATCCTGTTCATGCTGCTTTCCCTGGGTGCTTGAGATATCTCTAGTAGGTGCTTGTGAACAGCTGTGGTAGAAAAGCCCAGAACTGGCCTAGCTCATTAGGTTCAGAGCAACTAAGGTGATTTGGGGGCATTAATCAGTGCCTTCAGTGGAAGAGAAGAGTTGGGTTTTTTTTCTTTTCATTGTAGCAGCCTACTGAAGGCACGATGGATCTGGTGAGATAGGTAAATGACTGCTATGTTCATGGAAGCAATGAAATAAGATTCTCCACTGCTCTTGGCAAGAGTCCTTTGCCCTGCTGTGTTGCTTCAGCAAGGCGCTCTCATCTTCCAGTCATTAGTCATCCTCTTGTTATTTTGTTTTGTGGAAGAGATTATAACCAGCTGAGGAGATAGGGCAACATGAGAGACGAGGCTGCATGATATACCACTGTATTGTTCCCTTGTCTTTGCCTTGTCCTGCTTCCAAACCCATGGCCATCGAGACCCTACAATGGAGAGTGGGCAAGAGCATTCTTTATGGTTAGAGGAGCAGCCAGTCCAGACTTGTGCAAGTCAAGTTGCCTAACCCTGGAGTTACGCTCTCCATTGTGGAAAAAATAAGGGCTGGAGTCTGGAACCCGGGACTCTGCTCCCAGCTCTGCCATTGATGCCTGCATGATCTTGAGCAGATGACCGTCAGTTGCTCCAGCTTGCCTGTCTGCTGTATGTAAGCAATGCAGTGTTGATTTCGGAGAACTTATAAACCTTGATGCATTCAAGCAGAATGAAGGCTCTGGGCTGGAGGACTTTTCCATAATGTGGCTGGTTACTGCAGCTTTTGAGTCAGCCAGGCCCCAGGAGGTTCAAGCTCAGCTTCAGGACCTGAACCTGGAGATCCATATTAGCTAGTCCAGTCATGAAGCAATGAGATTAGGGATGCTCAGCTCTTCCTTTAAAGCCTGGCTGTTTTTCTTTGACAAAGAAGTCGTTAGGAGACAAGATTATCTCTAAATGGGTTTGTTCAGCAGATTATATGCTAGGACTCTGTTGTTCTGAACGGACCTCAGGTCAACATGTTCATCTTAAGTGATAACAATAGCATTTGACGAAGTGGCTCAGGTGTAGAATTAGATTTATCACTTCTAGGAGGCAGAGTCTGACCTTTGCTCCCAGGGTCTTACGGTTCTTTCAGGACCAAACCTTGGTCCCTCTGAAGATGTTCAGTGACTGGGAGCAACTTTCTCCCCATGAGTAAATAGCTCATTACTGCCTAACTTTTCTCAAGGGCAAGCTGGAGACTACTGTTGCCTCTTACGTGCCTAGGCTCACGTGTGTTTTGGCACGTACACCTCTTTGATATGAAAAATGACTGGGTTGAGAAAATGCAAATCACTTTTGCAAAATTGCTGATTCTTGTTGTATGGGAGGGAAAAAAAAGACACACCCAAATCTTTCCTGAAAGTCCTGAGTTTGAGGAGTGTCCAACCTCTGCCACACTAGGTAATCACGGTGCCTGGTGCCAAGCAAGAATAGGAGTTTTTCGGCAGGTAATGAGGCGATATGGTTAGGTGGATTTTGTTTGGTGCTGTGGGGAAACAGCTGCGTTTCCCCCACCCTGCTGGGTGGTTCAGGGTGGGAGCCATGTCAGGGTAGGCATCTGGAGGCAGCTGTCTCTCCTGGGTTTCTGCATGGGGTCAGCTTTGCTTAATCTGCATAGCCTGAGATAAAAAGCAAGTCAGATGCACAGCTCAGGGTTAATGCCTGGGGTTGTCTCAGTTTGGGCAGCTGCAGTGCATGAGGTTTTTTGTGAAGAGGCAATCTTTGGAGTGAGGCAGGTGAGGTAATTACCACAATCCTTTTCCTCTCAGATTTCACTGAACAGCTCCAGCCTTTGCAGGGCTGAAAAGAGAAAGCTGACTTCTCCCCACGCCCGCCTTTTCACTTTAACCTGTATGTGCAGACATAATAGCGTGCCAAAATGAAGTGGAATTATTTATGTGGCACTAAAAGCATGGTCAGTGTCGGAGCAAGGGACTTGCACCTAAATACCTATTCAGTGTGGCTATATGGCTGTCCTTGCCAAAGTTACAAGGACTTCCTTCTATCTGCTGGCTTGATGCTCACAGTCATTCTGTCAAGGATGGGATTTTTATGTTCCCTTTTTTATAGATGTGTACTGCTGGATAGAGAGATAAAATTACTTCCTCAAGGTTTCTTACAGAGGGGAAAGCAGGGTAGGAGGGCTTGAATCCAGTTCTCTTGAATCCCAGTTCATGAACTTGGCCCTGAGACTGTTTATGGGACCTTCCTGGTGTTAGGATTGACTTCCCTGATGTCAGCTATATTGCACCAGTGTCAACTGCCTTAAGCAGTTTATGGCCAGGGCCACATTAGCTGCTTTCAAGGACTTCACTGTGAAACACAGTGCACAAAAATTGGAGTGGGAGCAGGAACAAAGTACTGAAAGCAAAGCTCTTTGGCCTCACAGTCAATAACAGAATGGGAACTGCGACTTTCTTAGTCACCAGAATCCATTTTTGTCTTAGTCTAATTATCCTATTTCGTTTGCCTTTCCCCTTTTTTTGGATAACATTGGTTTTGATGAAGAAACATGCCAGAGCCTGTGACTTCTATGACAAGTCCATTCACAGTCCCTCACATTGAGACAACACTCCTGAACCCATCTCAAACAGACCAAAGATGAGGACACCAGTAGCAAAGACTTAAATGATCTTCAGTGAAGGGTTTTTGTGGTGGTGGTTTTGTGTGGTGGTGTATTTTGTTTTCTTTAATAGTATCCTCAGAAAGAAGGAGGGTCTGGGTGGCTGTGATCAGAAGTCAAGGGCCCCAGAGTTTGTGACACCACAAGCACTAGCATGTAGACTATGTGAACTGGTAGTGTTGTCCTAGCTGTAGTAGTCTAAAGACATAGGCAAGGCAAGCTTTGTGGGGAAGGGTGACCTCTCTTATTAGGCTGGTGGCCAAGCTCTCAGGCACACAAGTTGAAGTCTAGAACAGAGACGGCAATCTTCAAAGCTACATTCAGTTTGAGAGCAAATACTCCAAACTTAATGAGGTATGTTGATCAGGTAGGTTGTTAGAGAGAAAGGTAATTCATACCTGCACATGAGAGAGGTGCTAGCAAAGAAAGGGAAATTAAGGGAATTACCTTCTATGGGGAAGAGAGAGACAATTTACCATCTGTTGAATGGTAGGAGGCAGGAGGGAGGAGGCAGGACAGAACTACAGCAGGCAGTAAAGCCAATCTCCCTGTGAAACCAGGATTTCTAGTATCTAGCAGAGTTATAAATGCTTGTTTCCAAGCTTGCCTTTTGCAGGTGTTTTATGGGTCTCTTGAGGACCACGGCTGAGAGGTCAGAGGCTGCCCAAATAAAGGGATGTGCCTTTTTTAGCATCAGTAGCTGAGTTGTGGGACTACTCACCAGAGGATGCTGTGAATGCTCAAAATTTCTGAGTGCTCCAGGGGAGACTGGGGAAGTTAATGGGGGTTAAAATCCCCTCAAACAGTCTTCCATCTCCACCCACTTTTGTCTACTGTAGGAGATGAGGCTATGTGGACCTGTAGTCTGAGTTGGTACAGTTGTTCGTGTGATGGGCTGGTTGTTTTGAGAGACATCCTGGTGATAGGACCACTTGAAGGTATTCGCAAAATACCTTAGACTGCAGTCATCTGAGTACCTTGGGAAATAGCCATGGGAGGACAGATAGATAGAGCTGCAGACTGTGAAATGACAGGTGGCAGGGCTTGTGTGGATAGATCTCTGTAATGTTATTAGAAAGATAAATGTTACCAAAATAATATTGCTGTGGGAACTTAGGAATGTATCTTAATATCTAGGAATACACATTGGCAAACACATTATATTAATAAGGTAAAACATAGATATTCCTGGATGTGATAGCCCAGATTTTTTCATTAAATAGTAACAGCACCAGCAAATGGAGGTGCTATTTTAGGTTTTGTTTTGGTAACTGGTGTTGATGTTACAGGAGGGCTTGGTTGTACAGAGGAATCTTGGACTTAGTGCTCATAAAACGGATTCCTTTTAAATTAAATGTGGAAGCCTAAACAAAAGTAGGTCTGGAACTAGGATACTTGTCTTTGAAAGGGCAAACTTTGAAAAATGAAAAAACCTGGTGGGTGAAGTCATCTGAGCAGAGAAGCATGAGAACTTGAGTGCAGAGGATGCAGAGAGGATTCTCTCTCTTTCAGAGGTGCAGAAACTATCTGGACCAGGGATCCCAAGCAAAGGAGGAAAACACAGCAGGAAAGGGCTCCAGGCTGAAGCTGGTAAATAGCCACCTTAAAAAGGATAGTTGGGATTAAACATAGAGTCTGTAAGTAGTGGAAAAAAAGACTAATCGGCAAAAAAGCAATGTCTGAGAGGTCAGGAGGGGTAGGGATAAAATGAGAATTGCCAAAAGTCAAGCTGCTTTAGGCCTGGCAAAGGAAATTAAAACAAATAGCAACAGGTTTCTCAGCTATATAAACAAAAAGAGACTTGAAGCTGCTGTGCAGTGAGGACCAACTGGAGATTAAAGATGATCTAGGTATGGCTCCAGTATTAATTGAACTTTGCTTTAGTGTTCAGTACAGTTGGAGGGGATGAGGACGTGGAAACCTTGAAAACTGAGGGGGAAAAAACAAAAGTCAAAGAATTTAAGTTGATTGAAATCGGTCAGAGAGTAGAGGCCAGGAACATCGGCCCCACTTTCTGAAGGGACCAGGACACAAAAAAAAAAAAAAAAAAAAAATCACTGTGTCATGTATAAAGATTTTTAGGTCATGGTGGTAAATAGGAGGCCGGGACCCAGTATTTCAGACCACCAAAGGTGGGGGAGTGATTCAAACAAATACAGACCCATTAATCCAACCTCAGCTGTGGATGAGACTGGCAGATCTGGAAGACAGCGTAATAAAGGACTTGAAGGTAAACACCAGGTAGATGAAACAAAGGTGGATCATGCCAGGCTGAGCCAATACTTTTGCCTGATACACTGCAGTTTTCTGAAAAATCAGTTACCTGGCCTGTGTCATCTCCCATGGAGTACAAATGCATGTGAGAAAATATTCCTTAAAATAGGGACAAAGGGAGTCAGTTTGAGAAGTGGTGAGGGAGTGACAGCGGCTTGTGTGGGGATGGTGGGATTTGTCTGCAGAAGACCCCAGGGATAAGAAGTGAGGTGTACCTGGCTATAGGTTTGCAACGATGGCCCTTCTGGAAACCATAGGTGTTGAATGTTTGTGATTGCACTGAGTTAGGTTCATTGTCATGGAGTTTCTCTCTCATGAAGACTCTTTAGGATAAGTGATGTGGAGGGGTGACAGGGTCAGGAATGGGATAAAACTGAATAGCACAGAGTGCTGGGACAGGCAGTGAAAGACCAGGCTGGAGACTTCCATGAACGGACTTTTGCTAGCAAAATCTGTCAGTGGACAACTAAGACCTGTATGTTTTAATCAATCACAGGGTGAGTGTGGACTGCCACTCAGGTCCTGCTTTGCAAAAACCACCCAGGCTCACCCTATGTCCAGAGGGAAGTGCCCCACAGGGGGAGGGGAGCGTTAACCCCTCTGAAGGCAGGTGGCGAGCCCTTGGCTGCAGTCATGAGCTTGAAAAAAGGGATGTGGGCAGGCGCAGGCGCAGGGACGAGCTCCAGGGGAGCAGGAGCAAGTGCCATGGGGAGGGCTTGGCAGGGGAGGACTTGGCTGCTCCCTCGAGGGGAACAAAGACGGGGAGGGGAAAGAGCGCCCTGAGCTAGAGAAGAGTGTTGGCATGAGAACAGCATACCATAATTTGGCCCTAATAATAGCCCATCTAGAAAACATCTTCTGCTGGCTGGAGCACTGTCCTTCTAGGACATCTTCTCCAGGTGAAACTTTGAGGGCAGGGCAGATGCTTTGCTCTTCCCAAGGAGGGAAGGTGCTGTTCCCAAGGTGGTGTGATGTGGGTGGTGGCAAGTCCCACATCCAGTGGCTCAGGAGGCCCTTGCGCTAATACCAGGGAGGATTGTGTTTTTCCCTTAAACAAATTTGTTTTGTTTTGGTTTTTTTTAATTTTTAGTTCTGTTCATGGGCCCAGCAGGTTTTGTCAGTGCCCAGGGAAATGTAGGGCCAACCTTGCCATACTAATGTTCCTTCGGCTTGGCAAAAGGGACGTTTTGTCATGCGAGAGTGGTTGTTAAAGATCAATATTTATCCACCAAATTCAAAATAAAATTGTGCTCTCAGAATTTGGGGTCTGGTTCAAATTGCAGTTGGATCTAGGCTAAAGCAGTGTTCCTTTTTCACACTAAGTTACTGTACTGGATTTTCAAAGGGAATGGAGATGTAGAGGGTTTTTTGCTGTCTTTGTTAATACTGTTTTCTAGGTGCAGGACCCCTGTCTGTTTTCTTTTTTAAAATAGATTTTATTTTTAATTGTAGCAAACCAAGCAGCATGACGTGCTCTGACCTAAAGCGAATTTCCATGTATTTATTTACTGAGATTTTATTGCTCAGCATTTCAGGGCAACAGAAGTGTCCTATGTGTTTGTTTTCTGTAGGCTTTAGCGTTTGCCCTGCAGCCAAGCCAAATTACTCCAGCTTTGAGGGGAACTGAAACGTGGAAATCTGTACTTTGTGACCTTAAACTTTCAGTGAAAGCGGATTTGGGGAATGCAAAAATGGCAAGTGCTCAGAAAGTGAATATTTGCAATGGGGAAATGGGGGAAGATTTTAAAACAAAGCCCCTGTACAATGCCAATAACTAGATGATGTGGTAAAGTTAGGAAGGCCTTGATGGAGAATCGGTTGCTCAAGAGGAGGTATCAGGTACATTATCTGAGGCCAACAGCCCCAACAGAAACAGGGAGAAGGAGAGCTGGCACCTCTGATACTTTAATTGCAAATGAAACAAAAGCTGGCAGGTGAGAAATTGAGAAGTGTCACATGCCTTTAAGGTCTCCAGAAGGCTCTTCCCCAGCTTACAGTGGTCCTTTGTAGATTGCTGTAGGGTGATTTATTCCGGTGACTCAGTGAGGGTTGGGTTTTAGGCATTTGCTTCTCCCCACCTCCAAGCTCCCCCAGTGCGGCAGTGCTGCCTTTGGGGCAAAGGAGCAAGATGCACTTCAGACTATTTATGGCTCATTCTACAGTTTCATTCTGGGAACTTCCCAGGGAGGCTGATGGCTGTTTCAGCGCCAAATATTCATCAGTCTTCTGCCATTTTCCAGTTAACTTGTCTGGATGACTTCTCCAATGACTTCTCACATTTTCCGCCACCTGATGCCCTATTAAGAGTTTGTTCCTTTGTCCGTCTCTGGGGCTGTTTTGTTGTATTGATATTGCCTCGTTTCCTGTCTGATTTAAGGATTTATGCAAACCTCATCAATCGTGGTAACTGATCAAGGCTGCTTTTGTAAGGAATCATCATCTGGAGACCTCCGTCCCATGCTCACCAGCTCCACAGTAGCAGGTCTGATCTGAGCACTGCCCTTTTCCTTGGCAGAGGTACTCCGTTTAGGGGTCAGCCCATGCGATGTCAGGTCTTCTCCTAGGTGCATCTATCTCTGGTACTTTTGGGTTCATTTTTCACAGCTTCAAGGCCAGAATGAGGGTGTCCCATCCTTAAGCCTGACTCAGTTCAGACCACAGACTTTTGCTGCTTGAATTGCTGTTTTGACTAGACCATTACAAAAGACATTCAGTTTTGACTTTAAAATCACTCACAACAGGAGACACCATCACAACCCTTTTGTAAACTGTGCCAGTGGCTAATTAATTGGATCGTCCTTCTCTGTTGCATCCAATAAAGTCTCCATCTCAGTAACAGTTAACTATTTGCAAGTATCATTAATTCCTTTCTGGTCTTCATATACCCTAACTATAGGTGAAGTCAAATTTTACCCGGTTGCTCTTTTTCCTTTTTAATATCTTATCTGACCAATTTATCCTGCTTTCTTCTGTGATGCTCCATTACAGTTGTATTTTAGGAATGAATAAGAAGGGGAATTTTCTCCGCAGGTTTTATTCACTTTTGCTTTTCATTATTGATTAGCAGTTTCCATTCTCCTCTTCTCTTACACTCCCTTAATAATAAATATTTGTGCTGCCCCATCATTATATAGTATTCTGCAGACATGAAAAGAGGCAGAGTCCTGCCCCACCGATCTCTGGTCTTTCTGTGTATCTCCTGTGCTACTGGGGGGGCATTGGGAGCAGAGATGATACAGCTTTGCTGGGGAGGATGCAAATACTGGAGGTGCTGAGTGCATTTTGCTCCTTTGGAGCTCCCTGGGAAGCTTCCCTTCCTACTTCTCCTTCAAAGAGAGGGAGGACATACCCACTGGTGATACTTCATGCAAAGAGTGGAAGTACTCTGATAATTCGCTTCGTGTGTCTAGAAGAGGTGGCCCATGCAGTGCATTATGCAGTCTGGTCTGTGTATGGAAACAGCAATTGCCGTTCAAAACCCACCGATCTTTTGTTCTTTGTGTGTTGAGCTGTTGCATGATGAGACCCACTGACAAACTTTGCGCAGGGCTCGCTCAGCCTGCTGCACAGGGGTCCTCTTCTGCTGGGGCGGGGGACCCAGCCTGCTTCCATCAAATTGGACCTGCCAACTCCTGCTGTCTCAGCTGCTGTAACAAATCCTGTCTTTGAATGCTCTCTCCTGCAGAATTTGCAATAAATGCCACTGGTAACTCTTCACTGCTGACTGCAAACCCTTCCCTCCAGGACTACCTGTTTGCTGCTCCTCCAGGCACACTCTAAGTGATGTAGGAGGGAGACAGTGAAATGAGTCTATAACTGAGCTGTTGCAGCTTTAGCGATGTTTCCAGTCTGGAAGAACTTGGTGGTGAACAGATCAGTGGCTGTGTAGGGACAAACCCAGTGAAGTGGGTGGAAATGAGATCAGCCCAAGGATTTTCTTACCCTGGTATTCAATAGGAAGAGTCAAATGCAAACATGATGATTGCAAGTGCATGTGGCTGTCCATCTTGAGGCCTGTTCAGTGAAATCTGGGTTTATCTGTTTGCCAAAAGCAACACACATTTCCCTTTAACCCTCAGCAAGCCTTCCAGCTTTAGCCTGGCTGACACCATCACGGTTTATTTAGGAAGGCAAAGCACGGCAAGGCGGGGGGAGCGGTGCGAGGGAGGCCACAGCTGGGCTTTGTGAAAGGCAGGGATGGGGCAAGGGAGAAAACAATTAGGAAAAAGCAAGTGTTTTGGTGCAGAGTTTTAGAGTGAGACTTGCAATGTTCACAGTGGTAAATAGCTGGTTAATCAATGCCAGATAGTCTGCTGGACGTCCTCTTAATTACTTCAGTCTGTGCCAGACACTGATATCCTTGAAACCTGAAAAATCCCATTAGAAGGTGCTTTCATTGGGGCCCAGCCAACATGCTTCGCAGGCTTTTGAGAAAGAGCAGCCTGTGACAAGAACGAGTGCTGATGGGCTGGGGCCGTCGGGGCAGCAGTGGGGGTGGCACCGGAGGGGTCTCCCCCCATGTCAGGGCACCCTGCGCAGCTTGTCAGGAGCTTGCAATGAATCCCTCTCTCTGGGGTGGTGTCCCAGCTCTCCAATTAGACAGGCAGCAGTAAGAGCTGCTGCTGTTTTCCATGTGCTTTGGCTTTGTTCCTGTGCCCTCAGCTTGTGCCAAGGCCTTCTGTATTAGAAAAATGCCCGGCCTTTTCACATTCTCTTTAAAGAAGAGGTGTCCTGGCTCCCAGCCCCTTGCGAGGGCTGCAGTTGATTTCAGAGGCATGATGGAGGCATGCGTGGCACACAGCAGGTACACGTTGCTTTCTAAAGGTCACCCCTTGATTAAGTGGTCTTCAAGACCTGTCTCAACAGAGTATGAAGACCTGCACTTTGGTGTTTAGGTCTGTCTGCTGACTTGTTCCTGTGGGCTGAGATGGATAGCTATGAAATTGTGAATAGGGGGAGGAATGGGAAGATCCCTATTTTTCAGTTTCTTTTGGCATCCCATGAAAAAGATCAAACAGCACATCTAGGGGAGCAGGGCACAGAATTAAACCATGAAAGTTACTGCTGTAGGAAGTTGGAAATGTCCTTGGTACAAATGGCTTCTAAAAGGAAGTATAGAAATTCACAGAGGGATGGCTGGCTGTGAAATATGAAGATCCATGTGCAGCCTTTAGCTCAGAAAGTCACTACACCATTGGTTTCCAGAAGCAGAGGAAAAGATCAGTCCTTATGCTCCTCCTAACATCTGCTGCTGACCACAGCTGTAGCTGCTGGTGGATCACGGAGATAGCAGCCTGGTGCTGGAAGAGCACACTGGTGCCTTGGCAGGGAGACATGAAGAACAGTCATGTGCTGGGGCCTCAGAGAAGCTGCGTGCAGCTGGACGGGTCTGCTCTGCTCCTTCCTCAGCCTCTGCCTGGATGAGCCTCTGCGTCATGGTCAGCTTGTATTTTGGACTCGTGACTGGTTTGGTCTCCGCACAAGGAACCGCCACAGCCTGCTCCCTCTCTCGCTGGCGAGCATCGCTGCAGGTGCCCTCCGCTGTCATGTCTCCGTGGCTCTCAGCTGAAGGGGGGTTAACATGGGTTGCACATAAGCCATACTTGGCTCTGGGGCGCATGGACTCTGAGCGGAGCACGCGCAGTCAGAGGCTCAGAAGGTTTTGCCTCTTATGTACTGCAGTATCTAAATTCTCTGCCTTTCCCAACTTTGGAAGATGGGGTGTCCTTGTGAGGATGACTTGGGTTGATCTTCCCATGGGTAGAACCCAGCTGGGTTCAGTTGGAAAGCCTAGAGGGATTTTTTGATAGGAAAGATGTCTCTGCTTTGTGCGTATGAGCCTTGGCTGGAGGAAGGGAAGAGGACAGGGAGAGGTTTAGAAATCGTAATTTGCTTACTGCCATCCTCCCAAGGAATCCAGAAGAGCTTGTCTTGTTAAAGACGGGACTGTTTTCCTCTCCGGTGAAACAAGAGTGTCTGAGTAACTTTCAGATCCACAGCAACACCCACTAACAGTTTGGGATAGGAAGTGCAGAGCTTAATTACATTTTGACCCTCTTTCACTTCGCTATTCAGATGTTTCTTCTCCTGGTCTTGAAGTCTTGTTGGACTGGAGCAGGAAGGACCCAGGGAGCTCATTCGGCTGCTGCTAGTATGCCTTGCTTTTTGCTTGCTTCAGGGGTGGCTTTTGTGTTTAGACATCTGAGAAAAGATACCAGGCAGCGGGGATAAAAGATGGTTGGACTCAGCACCGCAGCATGAAATCAAACTGGAACACAGCATTGGGAAAGCTGACAGTGCTTTGAATATCTTACTCTCGTAGGAAGGGGGACAGGCAGGACATCGATGCCTGCTTCCATCGGAAGAAAGGAAGGATCAGAGTGACGCTGGCTGAACAGGACTCCCGTGTGGGTGGGGGGCAGGAGAACAAGTAGCTGATGGTCAGGGCAGCACATTTGGGGAGATGGCCGGTGGGGGCGAGGAACGTACCTGACGGTGTGAAAAGCAAGTGGTGTCACTAAGGAGCTTGCTTCTGAGTGTCCGAAACAGATTGTGGGGATTGCTGCATCACAGCCGTGGTGTGTGGTGGTGTGATGAGGCATCACTTTTCATCTAGCCACTTACCTTGAAGATGTGGTAGTCTGATTTCAGCAGGTCGTCCTGCTTTTAGCAGGTATAAAACTCCTGGGCTGCATGTGTGGGTTGCATCCCGTGTTAGCATCAACTAGCGTAATGGATCTGCTGTGCATTTGGTGCTTGGTGAAAGCCAGGCTGCCCGCTGAGCGGTCCCAGCCTCAGTCTATGGCAAGAGAAATACCACCTGGAGCAGTGTTTTAAAGCCAGGCTTCGGAGACACTGCTGATACCTGCCCACGCCAGATCGTGGCCTGAAAGCGGTGGAAAGGTGCTGGGCACGGGTCCCTGGGAGGATGCTGCAGCCCAGCAATGGTGCCCCAACTCCTTCCCGCAGGAGGGACCAGTCCTGTTGTTCTCCCAGTGGCTGGGAAGCACTGGGGGTGGCTTAGTGGGAAAACAGCCAACTTTGCAGCCAGTACTTCTCTCCGTTCCCAGCTACTGTGTGCCTGGCTTCTCCTTTCACAGGGAAACACAAGCATCTTCCAGCGTAGGAGTTGGCAAAGGGGCTTGCGGGTAACCTTGCCTCTGTCTGGGGGCATGAAGGACCTTTGCGCTTCCTGGAAGGGATTTCAAGCACCCCATGCATCGGATGCAGGCTTCCTGAGCTGGGCTTTTCTGTTGTTCAGGCCACCTGGAAGGATGTGCCAGAGGAGGCTCGCAGCGTGATTGTTTGTGAGCGGTAGCTGGCACTAGCGCAGCCTGCGCTGGGTGGATTGAGGGGGACGTGGGGGCTGTGTTTTGATTCTGCCTTTCCTGTTTGTTGTAACTTGGCAGAGGCAAAGTTTCAGAGACTGCAGGGGCAGCAAGATCCTTTTCCTTTTCTTTCTTTTCTCCCTGGCATGTACTGCGACACCTTCCACCTAACTCTGATTTTTTTTTTTTTTTTTTTTTTTTTTTCCCCCCTGGGGACAGAGGGAGAGTGGGAGGGGAGGATTGGTGTGTCGAGGCTCTACAGCTTTGGAGCACATAAACCAGAATGTTTAGGATGGGGTTCGTTGTCTAGAGGGGAGACTTTCCTAAAAGCAGCCCGCAGCGTGTGAGCAACTGTCGCAGGGGCGTTTGTTCCTGCTTCAGGTGGGATTTCAGTGGAAAAAATTTTAAAAAGGAAGCAGGAAAAAAAACCAAACCCAAAACACACAAAACCCTTTCCCCAAGGCCTGTTCAGAAAATGGAGATAAAGCAGCAGTAAAGTCAAGTGCTCAATTAAGCCAGATGTACGTGCTTTAAAGCACTAACAGATGTGGCAACAGTGGCTCTAATGAAGTGGAGTTTTATGGACCGATTGCGATGGAGGTGGGTGCGTGTGCCCATCGCTTCCCGGCAGGGAATGGTGCAGCAGCGCTTTTGTTCTGGGGGCTGATGAAAGCCCTCGGAGGGTATGTGGGTGCTCGGGGCTGACGTTTCCCACTGTCCCCTCGGCTTCTGCCCCCTTGCCCCTGGGATGGCTGTGGTTATGGTGCTTTTCAGTTGCGGTGGTCTGTCTGAGAGCGGTGGGGGTGGGTTAATTGCAGCCCTCTGGGGCAATTTATCTAATGACAGCCTCCCACCTTAGTGCTCCCGGGAGGTTGCGGTGGCCCCCTTGATGTGCTCCTTCCCCAGACCTTATGCCTGGGGAGTTACATGCCCTTAAATGACTGCCACATTTTGTTTTGCAAATTTGGGGGTTCAAAAATGCAGCAGAAAGCTGTGAGATGCTTTCGGCTGTAAGAAGATGGATAAAGGCCAGGTAAAACCTGTTATTCACATTCTGTACACCACCTGCAACGTATGGGGTGAGTGATACTTGCTGCAGAGCAGCCAGCTGGGTTTTGGCTGGGGAAGCTCACCTGGACCAGGCTTACACCATGTGCAGAGTTGGTTTGGAGAAGGACTTAAACACCAGTATGCCAGAAGCCAGCTGAAGCTCTCCAGCATTTTGGGGTGAACTCCGAGCGAACGCCAATCCTTCCTGAAGCCAGGGGATTCCCTGGCATTTTCTTGCAGAAGCTCAGTGTTTTAACTATTTGGCTTGTTAACACAGGTATGGGTGGTTTGTGCTAACTTGGGGACCACCCCACCACCACGTACCAGCAGCTCTCCCCTTTAAAGGGCTCCTTGCCACAAGCCTGGGTATCTTCCAGGCCTTTAGGTGGTAGCCAGATCCTCCCACCGGGAAAGGGGTGCTGTGTAGATCAGGTGCACAGCAAACACACCAGGGCACTGGTGCTGAGTGTGCTGGCTGGCTGGACAAGAAATTGTTTCTGGAGCTGTTTGAGTGAAGAACTGACTGTTGCACATCCGAGCTTCCCTTCCAGTGGTTCAGCTGGCTTATCACATCTGTCTCCACCACTCTGTGTTTTGTGGTGGTCTGTTTTTTAAGCTTTGCAATGCCTCCCTCCTCCTTGGGAATCCAGCCGACTGATCTTCCCCTTTCTTTTCTTCCTTCCTCTACCACAGTTTTATGACTCTCTCTTCCTGCCTTTTGCTCAGCGGGAGTCTGCATACTCCTGAGGTTGGAGCTTGGGCAACTTCATGGGTGGCCCAAAATACAGAGTCTTTTGGAAACAAAGTGAGATCCAGCCCCTTTCTCTATAAAGGCAAGAGACCAAAGCAATGACACAGCAGGGCGAAGCAGCAGGCTGCCTTGCGCTGCTTCCCTCCCACCTGTGTGGGAGGAAACTTCCCCTTCTGAAGGCCAAGTGACATTGATCTGGCCATGCTGTAGGCTCTGGAGGTTGGAAGTCACTGAAGGACCATAAAGGTAACTTGCATTACTTGCATATGCATGGCTGTTGTATGCCATAAACAGTTATTACAGATCAGCCGATCTGCAGTAAATTGCTGCCTTCTGGTAGCCTGTCCATGAGTCTGAACCCTTCATGGCATTACTGCATGTGTGCGCGTGTCATTCAGCGGTGGGACAAATCCACAAGTCTTAATTTTGGCAAAACTCCTGTTTATTTCAATAGCAGTGTTGTATCAATAAAGACTTCATGCCTAGAGAGTGGCAGTTGCCTTATTTCAGTAAATGCATGCAGTAAGATAAATAGTAAATGTGCATAATAAATACACATGCAAGACCAGGTTCAGTCCCTTCTCATGGTTCAAATTGTACTCTAACACTGAGGGTTCAAATTCAGCTCTGCCCCTCTCTGGGAGAAGGATTAAACAAGGGTTAAAGAAATCCAGCAAAGTGACTGCAAAACTGAGTGAAATATTGCCCCAAGAACAGATGAACAAAGTGTTTTGACATAACCTGAAACAATTGCAATGTTGTTTAGCTTGAACGTCAAATGAGGAAAAAACCACAATCTGAACAGCTCAACTTGGGGCTTAAATGTGGGATATGGCAACTCGGTAATAGCCCCCGTGAGGAGGGAGGGGTAATGTCTGTGAGTGCTGGAGGCAGCTGGGAGATGCTGGTGGGCAGAAGAGACTCACAACTAAATTACAGCAGATACTGCCTCTTTCCACCTACGATTCAGTGCTCTGGTTTTATTTGGAGGCACTTGTGCTTTGTCCCTGGGGAATGCAGGTTCCTGGGGAAAAAGTGGTCACAGGGTTGGCTTCGAGGGCTGCATGGGGACAGTAGGTCCAGCAGACCTCGAGGTGACACTGGTGGTAATTGCCGTTGGGCTCTGGCAGGGTTTCTGAGGAGAAGATAGGAAGGAATTACCATAATAATAGTGCGTTTTGAAAAAGGCAGACTTTGAGGAAATGTGCAATGAGATTTGGGTGGGTGGTGAGGGGAGCCCTGGACTGAGCCGCTGTCTGGAAAATCGACTGTGGAAAAGTGAGATGTTATTTAAAAACTAGTAATACAAATGGCTGAAGTTCATTCCATTTGCACGCAATAGTCATAATAACCGGAGAAGCCAATGTGGCTGAGAAGGGAGTGGAGCAATACCGAAGATAGGCGAGAGACGGCTCTTGCAGGCAGGGTGGGGCGCTGCTCTGACCTTTTGGGGATTTTAAGCCTTTTTTGCTTTACTTGTCGGTTTTTTCTCCTGATTTTGAAGCTTTTTCCACCTTTCTGCAGGGCGGAAGGTCAGACTTTTGGCCGCTCTGCACACAGCCTTCCCAGAATGCGTGCAGAAATACTCTACCCTAGGCTCCTCTGGTCATGGCCTGTCCAGAGCCGCTTCCCCACCAGCCGTTGATCTTGGTGGGGGTTGTGATCAGGCACCAAAGGGCACAATTGGACTTCCAGAGCCAGAGGACGTTTTTCTGGTAAGCTTTAGCCATCCTTGAGGAGCCAGAACAGGCAGACAGCATTGCCAGAAACAACCCCTAGACTATCTCCCCTAGCGTCTTATATGATAAAGACCACAAAATTTCCCTCAGCCACCTCTCCTTGGAGCAAGATGTCTTGTATTTGGCTAAAGCACCCTATCCAAGAGACACATTATGTGGGTTTGAAGACCCCGATGGGCAGATGTGAGCACATCCTCCAGTAGCACATCTTTCCTTGGTGCAGGCTCAAATTGATTTTTGACAGTCTGTCTCCAGCTAACTTGGTGTTTGCTTGTCACTGCCTACACCTAGAAAGGTGATCATCTTAAAATAGGAGAAGAGCCTGAACAGGTCTTGTATATTATACTTTTTCCAAAAATGTGTGAGGGAGGCAGAAATGTTTGGTGTGAATTCGGAGAAAAGCTTCTTGTTTGTGATTGTGTGTCCATCAGATCATCAGTCCTTCATCAGCCCTTTCTAGCGGGCTGCAGAGTGTCATACCTGGGAATCAGCCTCCTTAAGATTCACAACTCCTGTAACTCTGCCAGCCTCTGGCTCTCCTGCAGGAAAGAGAGGTGCAGCATCCCAATGCCAAACAGAGATCATCTAGATAATAATTAATATGCAGGCACCCTCATGGAGGCTGCGGAAAGGAAAGCTCTTCTGTGCTTGCATAGTCTGGACTGTGGGATGCAAAAGCTCCGATGGGCTTGGACTCGGGGTCAGAGATGAACATGTGTTTCCTAAAACAAACTGGGGAAATAAAGGTAACTCAAACACAGCAGTAAAACCTGCAGGAAACGAATGAGATGTTTTTGTTGTCTGGTTTCATTCTGGAAATTCATAGGAACTGAGGATTTAGGAGCTGAGCTTGTACTAGAAGTCGGTGCAGGCTTTCTGGGGTGGCTGCGGCACCGAAGATTACACGGATACATGCGAGTGAGCGGGGAAGGAGAGCAGAGAGTTGGCCTGGTAAGGTTATCGGCTCGTTTCATTCAGGGAGAAGCCCCTAATGACTAAGTAGCAGCTACTTTGGGGATTTTACAGATGGGGTCAAGGTCAAATCAGGAAGCTGCAGTGCAATTAATTTACGCTCGGAAGTGTTTTCAAGTTAATTCATTTGGTTCTGCTGGGAAGGTTGCAGCTTTGCGGAGGGCTAATCGGAGAAGTGTGTTGAAAGGGCTGAGATACGGTTCACTAACAAGGAGGAATGCTTTTATGGTGGCAGGGAGCTCGGAGAGCCTGACTCGGCAAAAGCTTCCAAATATGTTAAGGTCTTTCCCCTGAGCAAGCTGCCTTCACACATGTTGAAGTTAAGCACATGCTCAAAACCGCTGTCATCAGCCACAAGATGAGACCCTCTGGCTCCTCAGCTTTTAGGTGAGTCCGGAGAGTCTCCGCTGTAGGTGCGCGTTGGGATGCTCAGCAGCCCCACGCTCGGGGGAAGAAGTGGGTGAAAGAAGAGCAGGATTGCAAGGGGAAGTTGGGTAAATGAGGGGACTTGAAGCATTCCCCTGCATTTTTGAGGGACCTGAACAGCGTTTTACCTTATCGTTCTTGGCACGCAGCGAACGGCTGGCGCGGGAGGGAACAGGATGTTGCAAACACCACTTGCAGGCTCGCTGTTGGCAGGAGGAGGGCTGGAGCAGACCCTCCCCGGTGGTTTGTGCTCCGCCGGGCCCACACAGAGTGGGCTGGTGATGTGCTACATGGCCCATCAGTCAAATCGTTTGGAAAGAAAGCTAACAAAACAAACCCTGCTATTTTATCTCTCTTCAGCCTGGCTGCACATTTCCATGAAATGGTGGAAACTTACTATTTTTGAGAATTCTGTTCCTGTTTGAGATGTAGTTGGCATTTGCTGACGTGTTTGTAGATATATTGGGAGGGGGAGGAGGACTAATAGGGAGACAGGCAGTCGTGCAAACACACGTACATGCAGAAACACATAGAGGCAGGCTGTGTTATTGCACAAGTCCTGTATCCTTGGGAAACCAGTCTACAAACATGACTATTAAAAAAAAAAGATTGTTTGAAGTAAAGCCCAGGGGAAGGGACATCTTGGTCCCTTTTCTTCCCTCATCTGGCACCAGCTCCATTTCAGTATCACTTCTGTGCTTGCTCCAAGGTGCCAGAGGAGTTTGTGTGTGATGGGGCACAGGCGCGCTACAAGGCACTGTGACTGGGTAAGAGGTTTTTCTCTGGCTCTGGACCTAGGTGGATGGAGGAGGGAAAGTTGCTCTCTCCAGTCACCAGGAATGGTCAGAGAAAAGAGAGAGAAGCAGGCTGCTGAAAGCTGCGCTTCCCTGAGTCTATGTCCCTGGCACTTTGGAGGAACATAAAGCGTTTCCTGCGGGACGCCCCAGCCAAAGGAAGGCACTGGGTGCCCCTTGGATCACCCCTCAGTGCCAGCCGCTCAGAGCAGGCAGAGGAGTTTGCTAAGCAACCCCTGGCCAGGACATACCGTTCCCTCCCTGGTCCTGCCCTCCCTGCTGGTGGAGATGGGCTGAAAAGATCTCAAGGCAAAAATAAAGGGTGTTTGCAGAGCCCCAGGGCTCTTGGCCCCAGGGGATCTCAGAATGCTTTGTGGACGGCTTATCACAGAAGTAAAACAAGCTCTTAGAGACTGATGCAGGAATTTTCTGGCTGTGGTGTGCAATTGCCTTGCTGTTACTGAGCAAGTTGGCGTGATGAAATAACCCTGGGGAGTGCAGGCAGGCAGAGGATCCCGGGAACCCACCCTGAGGAACTCCTTGGCAGATGGAGCGATGCTCTGAGCTGATCTCCATCTCTGTGTCTCATGGGAGCCCACAGTTCTGAGACATTTGGGAGACCAACCTTCTTGCCAGCCCTCCCAAAAGCCAGGTGGCACAGACACCCCTGGGCTGCCCAGGAATGCTGGCTGTGTGTCCTCTGCAACCAAATCAAGTGCTTAAACATCCACGTGTCGCCTGTGCAGAACGGGATGAGGCTAAGCAGAACAGGCTGCTGGCTGGGGAGAGGGGACCAGGAGGAGGTATGGGGGGGTCCCTGTAGTTGAATCCAGAAAGGGGTCGCGCATGGCTCCTCCCCAGTTAGGCCTGTCAGTGGCTGTTAAACCCAGTCTAGATGCCACCTTTGGCTCCTGAACTGCTGATTGCCAGGAAGAGAGCTAGGGAGGGATTGCTCTGTAACTGTGTCCTTTCTTCTGCCCCTCCCCTGAGCATCCAGGTCGGCCCCTGTGAGCGATGTTGTCCTGGGGCAGGGGGGCTGCTTCTCTGCTCTACATCCCTTCTGGATCCCTTCTCCTCCCATCGCTCCCTCTCCTACACGGCCCATTGCTCATGCTCCCTCTGTGGCATTTCCCAGGTGCGCTTTTTTTTTGTGCAAAGCAAAGAGTGAAACTTGAGCAGCTGCTTTGGTTTCGTCTGCCTCTGGAGAGCTGCATCCAGCCCGGCTTGATTACGCCTGAGGCCAGACCATGTGCCAGTGCCCCCGCGTTTCCCCTCCGCCGCTGGCTGAGCACTGATGGATGCTGTGCCGTGGCTCAGCGCTTTGCAGTCTGGCAGCGGTAATCAGCAAACTTTGGGTCCTTTTTGGGGTAGGATGGGCCAGAGGGCCTGGGGGGGACTTTGTTCTTGGCAGCTCTTGCTGCGAGGAAATTGCAACGCCGGTATAATCCCTGCTGGCAAACGTTTTCTGAGGTATCCAAGCTCCAGGTCAACAACACCCACACCAGAGCTATTGCACAGGAACCTTTGCCCAGGGCTCTCCAAGAAATACTTTGCAGACTGATGAGGCAGAGGTCACCGGGGCTGCGGTCGGGATTTGTCTGCTCCTTCCTGCAAGTAATTCTCCAGCCATGGCTGTTGTGCATGTTAAAGGTCAGGTTTAAAGGCCCTGTCTGCTCTCAGGCTGCAAAGGACAAGTGCTGGGTTCCTGGCAGCCCAGGACAGGCAGCTCTGCTCCTTAAAATAAAAAGTGGCAAGCAAAACCCAGAACAGGCCCTTAAATTATCCTGAAATGGTAGAACTCGTGGCCACAAGAAGCTAAAAGTGTTGGAGAGGAAAAAAAAAAAGCTAGATGAGACAGACAACACTGCTCAGGGTGAAAAATCACTCTCTGGATGCTGCATTCCCACAGCCCCCAGTGCGCTCGCTCCTGTGCACGATTCCCTGCGTGGCTTTGGGCAATGCTCTAAAATTATTCCGTGCCTTTGTTTTTTGCCGTGTGCAACCCAGGATGAACACCTCTCTCTCCAGGGTAATTAATGAACTGCAAAGTGCTTTGATGTCTTCAGAGGGAAAGTGCTGGCCAACGGAGGCTGCGATTGCTGCGGGAGGGAGATGTAAGCCCCATTCAGCCTGGGACAGAGCTGGGACCTGAGTCTAGCCGGGCTCCAGGCAGGTTGTTGAAGACCACTTGGGTGAAGCTTTCTGTGGGTCTGGGACCTTAATCAGCACTTAAACGCTATGCAAACAGTGGGCAGATAAGCAAACGAATGTGAAACCTGCGGGCAAGTTGTCGTGGAAGGAAAGCAAGTGCAGAGAGAGAGCAGCGCTGGAGAGGGCGGCTGCGGTCCTTGGCATGGTGCGTGCTCCCCGTGATACAGGCTGGCCCTCTCATTCTAAGTGAGTGCTACTGGCTCGATCCCGTCCCGCAGCCCAGATACGCTTCAGGGCTCTTCAAAGGGATAAAGATGTATTTTTAACTTCAGGCAGCCGCCTTTTTTTGTGCGGTGCTTTTTTCTTCTTGTAGCTCTGGAAGCGGTGAGTTGTTTTTAAGCCCCTTTGTTTCTCAGTCATCTCAGCGGAGGTGCCTAGAGGTGTCAAACCAGATTCCCGAAAATTTCAGCGCTGGAAATTGGTAGCCGCTTTTGAAAATGTTGGCGAGACTGTGCAGCTCCCTACAGACATTAGCTGATGGCCATTTGAACACGCTTTCACCTCAGCCAAGTCCTCGCCCCATTGAAGCCAGTGGGAATTTTCCTTGAAAAAGGCCATAAAGAAATCACTTTCTTGGCATGGAGAGAGGTGTTTCATGGGCTCCACATCAGTGTTTAGGAGAACTTCAGCTATCTGCTTTGATTCCTGCCACACTTGTCCCACCCTGCACAAAGTGCTCTACCTTTTGATCCAAAATAGCACAGGAGATGTTTTCCATATGCCATAGAAAAATGGAAGAACTATAAAACTTAATTGTTTTGGAGTTTGGCACCACTCCATTCACAGATATATTTAGCGTGAATTGAAATTGGTCAGCAAAAGGGCGTTTGCCAGGATGACAAACGGATTAGGGTATATCTGAGGCAATTGCATACCTGCCCATCCCATGCTGGTAGGGTTAATGGGTGGCTTAATTGGTTCACGGACAGTCATAAGCAAGCAAGCACAACTTGCTTCTTTTGGGCAGTGTTAAAAAGCATTATCTAGCTGTAAAAGGTGTTGTTTGGCTCTTAGCGTGCTCTGTGTTCTCCCAACCTCAAGGCTTGATGGTATCCGCTCTTGTTGCTACCCAGCCCATTTGCTCTTTGAAATGTGGTTCATCACACCTGATGCTCAGCCTCCTCCTGTGCACGCAGCTCGTCTGTGAAGGAAACACCGGTGCTTTGCACATGGGGCCAACCTCTTCTGTCCCTTCCCCAGTGATTGAGCCATCCCTGCAAGTCCTGGGTCAGGAGAGCTCCTCCTAAGAGCAGCACCGGATTTGGGAGAGGGAGAAGCTGTGGTGGGGCTCTGGCATCAGCCCCAGGTGGATCAGTCTAGCTTGGCAGCAGGGCAAAGGTATGGCTCACCGTGGCTGGCTTGGCCTTGGAGAGGAGAGCTTGCAGTCGATAGCAGCTAGACCTTCCTGGTCTCTGCTCCTGTGATGGTGCCAGGGGAGCCAAGACCAATCTCTCCTGTCCCTGGGTGTGTTCACGCACATGGGCTTGCACACTCTGCTCCCATCGGTGGTTTTCTTTGGGCTGATATTTGTTAGCATTGGAAAGTGAGAAAAACGAGTGAAAATATTATCAGAAGCAGGTTTTGTGAATGAATCAGCCGACAAGAGGCTTACCAGCTCGCCTTCATTTACTAGCGCAGTGCTTATTTGGGCAGATGTCTATATATTTTAGTTGGAGGCAGGAAGGAGCGAGAATCGATGGGGGAAGGCACCGCTTCCAGTTTGCTGCTTTTCTGTCAGTTTGTACCATTGGTTTTCTGAATGGAGCAGGGGACTGCAACGTGTCTCAGATGCTGCCCTGCTACTGTGCTCATTCTTCTGCAGTTGTTGACAGCTTGGTGGGATACCAAGGAGAGGAGCACAAAAGATGTCGGAAGGCTAAAACCCTCCTAAGCAGCTCGTTGAGGATCAGAGCCTGGCCAGCCTTGCCCGTCTCTTGCATGGTGCTTTTTCATTTGATCCTGTCTGAAGGGCAGCCTCATGGCCTTCTCTCTTCTCACTATGTGTTTCTAATTAACGGGGAGACTGGTGTATAAACAGAAGATTCCTGCTCAAAATATTCCTTGTCCGGCTCCTAGGATGACAGCCAGACGGCAATCGCCAGACAGCAGCCCAGACTTTGAGCTTGCCCATCTGGCTATCAAACCTGGTCCCAGTTCTCATCTGGAACCAGTATTGAGGAAAGTCATGGACATTGCCAGATTGGTTTTACCCGGTGTTTGCTTTTCAGTTGCTACCTAAGCAGCTAAAAACCTGCAGACCAAACGCATTTAGTATTTCTGGGAAGTGGGACGATCCCAGTATTGGGAGATCGGAGGCCAAAATGATGAGGAAGTTCAAAAGGATATTGGACAAATCCATTGAGGGATGGGTCTGTTGGTGGCTTTTAAATCCTGTGGGTGAGATGCAGTCTCCAGCCATGAAAGTGCTTTTACTGCTGGTCTGCAGCACAGATTGGGAATGGTCCTTCTGATGTGTGTCCCCAGGCAGCTGCTGATGGTCTCTTGTGGATGGTATGCTGGGCTGGGGTGGCTCTGTGATCCAGCCCACTTGGGCTGTTCTCTTGCCATCAGTCTGCAGGCAGCCACACATTTGCTGAGTAAGTTCAGACAAAACTCTTCTTGCAGTTTCCCTTGTGTGAGCCTGCGGTTGTAACACCTGAAAAGAGCTTGGAAAGCTGTGGCAGAAATAAAACACCTGCTATTATGATTTTTCACTCTCTGTCATGACAGTAGAGCTATGCCCTGACAAAACATCACAATGCAGCTTCTGAAAAAAAGGAAATCTTAAAATCTGTAAATGCTCTGCGTACTTGGTCTTCCAAGAAGCAGGAGAGATCCATAAATTAAGCATTGTTACACGAGCTAAAGCATTGCTTGCCCTCCATCGTGCACAGTTTGATGTGATCAGTTTGATGTGATTTCTTTACTTCTGTATAAGTGCCTGAGTTCTGGAGTGCTGGAAAGCTGAAATCGGAGGTGCTGGAGAGAATGCTGATGTTGGGAGGCTGGGTGCTACAGTTCCTCCTTGGCATATGCTAAAAGACACTTCGTGTTTGTCACCGCCGTAGGACCAGAATGGCCTGGTTTGTCACTGGTGTGGGACCTCTGGAGCTGCTGAAGAGCTCCTATATACAGAGACATACTTAGCCTGGGTTGTTGTGGTGAGAGGTGATGTGTGTGCATGGGTTGAATCATAATTTGGACTGGAAAGAACCTCTGGAGGTCTTGGTCCAAGCCCCTGCTTAAAGCAGGGCCAGCTTCAATGTTAGATCCAGCTACAGTGTTAGACGTGCTTGCTCAGCCAGATCAGACCAGGCACCAAGGAGGGGTCAGCTGTCACCTTTTGGGCTTCTGGAGCAAGCAGGAGCAATTGAGATTCAATCCTCATTCCCACCACAAAGTCCAAAGGGACTGGTGTCTGCAGCATGGCGACCATCATGTCCTACTTTGGCAAGGATTGCTCTCAGAAACGGCACCCAGTGAACTGGGAAAATGCACAGAGGGTGGAGGAGGTGGAAAAAGTCCATGTTTTTCCCCAGATTTCTGCTAACTGATTTTGAAATGGCTGAATTAGCTGGGGGTCTTGTGGCTTGCAGCAGTGGCAGAGTTGGGCCCAGGACACGTGGGGCTGTTCCACGGTCAGCAGAAGTGACCAAATGCAGAAGCAGGTAGAAGCTAAATGAGTTATGCACTGTATGGCAAACGATGTGAAAGACAATACGGCAAGGACAGTCACTGAAATGGCAGGATCTCTGAGGGAAATTAGGGTGGCCATAAAACAGAGGCAAGGTATTTTTGAAAGCAGGCCTGAGAATTTATTTTAGCACATTAATATTGAGTAAGTATTCCTGGAGATACTCTGGGGGATGATAGATGGACTCAAGGTATTGTTACTAATCACTGTGGTTTTATGTTTTGGAGCCGAACTACACTTGGCATCCCTAACCCAACTGGACTTCTGATGGGAAAATTACATTCTTCGGGAAGTAATTTAGAAGGTCAAAGGAAAACCAGAAAGAACTTCTCCAGCAACGATTTCCCCTGCTCTCTAAACTGTCTTTTAGTGTGGTAATAACTCCAGAATGAAAGGATCTATTCTCACCTTCCAGATGAAAGGGCTAATGCAATTTAAAATTTTTGCATGCAAAGATTTTATGGCTTGGTAACCGGCCATGCTTGAAAGCAATCCAGGATGGGATGAACATGTGAGAGAGCGCCTGGCTGAGCTTGACCCTTTCCTTGTCTGCCGTGTCTCCTGCAGATAATGGTGATGACCGGTCCGAGAGCATCCTTGCTGAGAACCACGTGGACGGCACCACAGGGATCCTGAGCGGAGCCGGCGGGAGGAAGCCCATGAAGACGGGCATGAAGGAGCTGGCAGTTATGAGGGAGAAGGTGAACGAGCAGCAGCGGCAGATGGGCAAAGTTGGCAAGCCCCATCACAACCACGAGGACTCGAAGAAGTCGCGGCTGTCGACGGGCAGGGTGAGAGGGCAGGGGGTGTGGGGAGCTAATGGAGGCAGCTGTGGGCTTGCCGGGAAATGCTGAATGCAAGGCCTTAGTGACATCTGCAACAAACTATCTTAAGAAGGGGGGAAGAAAAAAAAAAAAAGAAAAAAAATGGGGGGGGGGG
>NW_009221910.1:37267-41511 GCF_000690835.1 Fulmarus glacialis
AAAAGAAAAGCAAACATTTGTTTTGGCCTGAAGCTGGGGCCGAACACACCATCTAATGAACTTTGATGTGCTGGCGAGGAGGCGTTATTTTCATTGCAGCTTCACCTCCTGACGGCAGAGCTGGGGAAGGGGGGTCCCGCTGGCTCAACACCTACCTCCGCAGGGGTGCGAGCGTGCCCTTTGCCCGTGGACTGGCTTTCTCACACCCTTTTTCCCTAAGCAAGTGCCAGGGATGGCCCAAGGGGATTTGGGGGGTGGGAGGGTGTCTGCCTGCTGCAGGGCAGCCTCAGTCCAGGTTGAGGGGGGGGCCCAGAGCCCCCGAGGATGGGCTGTGGGGCTGTCACATAGCAGGGAGAGTGCCCGGAGTCCTCCCTGTCCCCTTCTTCCCTGTCCCTGTCTCTCTGCCCTCCAGTCCTTGGCCATGGTTTCCCTCTAGTGGGCAGCTTGGTCAAGGCAACTAGATGGGATGGGGATGGAAAGCCACCCCAAAAGGTCCGTAATACATATCTCTGTAAACGCATAGCGTATTTATATCTGGGAAGTGCAGGGTCAGAAAGGGGCTTTAAAAGAGAGCCCTTATCCCTTCCAAGAAACAGGCAAAGCAGAGGTTCAAAATAAGGTGCAGGCACCATCAACTTAGAGAGCTCCCACACTGCTGCTGCTGCTTTGGGGAAAAAAACCAGCAACTGCAAAAGCAGAGAGGTGTGGACTCACTCTGGCTCACATCAGGTGTAATTCAACCAGGCTGCTTTGGCTGGGAGCCCTGGCTTGGGGCTGCTGTGGAGCAAGAGGGATGCCTCCAGAGGCTGGCTTTGCTGGGTGCTCTCATTCCTGAGGCTTCCCCTCCACTCCCATGGGGTCTCACATGCTTTGAGTTGCACTTCTGGGCCAAAACTGCATCACACATGTGGGATCCGGGCTACGTTCGTGGAAACCCTCCTGGTCTGTCCGGATGAGTCCTGCTTCACATCACTTATCACCACCAGTGGGACCCATGGGAGCATCTCTGAGGCTTCTCTTCCTCTGTGCCTCCAGGGCCTGTGACCTGTTGTCATGTTGGCTCTTGGCCACGTGAGGCACATGGGAGAGATGTGCACATCTCCCCAAATGCATCTCCACACATGGGCATTTGCGGGCATGCCTTTGGGTGCCTGCAGGTGAAATCAGCAGTGGGGCCCAGTGGCAAACCTATGTCCTGAGGAGGTGCAAACAGGTGTTCATCCTTACTGGTGTTTTCGTTGTCCAAAGTGTTGATACTGTGAGTGGTCTCAATGCCCTGATGGTTTTTTTCTGTTTGTTTTCTACTTTCTGGGCTCTTTTCAGACCCCTTGTCAGCAGGAGCTGGATCAGGTCCTGGAACGCATCTCCACTATGCGACTGCCGGATGAGCGAGGTCCCCTGGAGCACCTCTACTCCCTCCACATCCCCAACTGCGACAAGCATGGCTTGTACAATCTCAAACAGGCAAGTGGGGAAACACAGAGCCCCAGGGCTGGCTGCACTCCCAGTAGCAGCCCTCGGCTCAACACACATCCCCGCCGTGCGCAGCCGAGGGGGACACGCAGCAGCTCAGGGCTGGGCTGGTGTTGCATGCATGGTGTGAGGTAAACGGCAAATATCGCACGTGGCATGGACGGGTTTAGTAACAGCTGCATCTGCAGCCACGGGCTAGCAAGTGGAGATGTGAGACCCACATCCACACGTGGCTGTGGGCAGCCTAGAAATGGAAAATCTGTTTAGTTCAGAGCCCCTTCTTCCCTGCAAGAGCTGCTTATCTGTCCAGGTCTATTTTCATGTGATTTGAGCCAAGTCTTGTCCTGGCTGGGCCCCGCTACAGGGGAAAAGCAGAGAGGGGCTGAATGCTGGCCAGTCCTGCAGACAAAGCAGAAAGCACTTTTCCAGGGGTCAGCAAGGTTTCTAGCACACTTTACTGGTTTTCCTCCACAAATCAAGGCTGGTCCCACAGCTCCATGAGGGATTCCTTCCAGGTGAGGTGGGGGTTGGGGTGTAGCATGCTTCTGAAGGTATTTATGGGACCCAAAAGGACTCAAACGACTTAATGTTGTGTGTCTGAATTCTGACTTCTTGACTTCATTCATGCAAAACCAGCAGGTGTCAGTGGCTGAGGCATAGGGGAAAAAATGCCAGGAAAAGCCTCTTGGGCAGCAAAACACCAGCTTGTCCAGAGTTGCCTGGCAGCCACATGTGAATAGTACCTGGATACAAGCACCCCTTACAGCTATGTGTGACTGAGCCTTTGGAGGGGCTCCCAGAAAACCTGCTGTTTTCATGGCTAAGTCTTTTTCTCAGGGCTGCTTCTACCACTTGATCAGGAGCATTAAAAAAAAAAAAAAAAAGGGGCATTAAAAAAAGTAGGATGCTCTGAGATAATCTCCCTCTGTCCCTTCTCTCTTCCCTGTCCTTCCTGGAGCCTCACCCTCCGCCTCCCCCTGAAGCGCCCCAGGGGCCTGCTGGATCCCCCAGCATGAGCACACTTGGAAGGGGTGCATGGAGCAGAGCTGGCAAATTCCCTGTAAGGAGATGAGCTGTGTCTGGGGAACGAGCCTGGGCAATGCAGCAGTGCATCGTGTGCTACAGAAAAAAAAAAAAAAAGACAGTCTCTGCTGCTCCTTGTGCCTGGGAAACAAGTCAGCCTGCACTGAAGGGTGCAGATGGGTTACACACTGGTCGCTGCTGCAGAAAAAGAGAGGGGACAAAAATTGCTTTCTCTTCTCCCCCTGCCCTGCCCTGGCTAAGGGCAAACCAGGCAAGTGTGAAGCTATACCCATTTCCCTCCATCTAGGCTTCCAGAGCTGAGCATCAGCTCCTTTTTATTTGCTGGGAAGCGGATGCCAAGAAAAGCATTCCCCGTTGCTCCCACCTCCCATGGGCCAGCACTTGGGTGGAGGGTGCCTGGATGTACTCTCCTGCTGGGGAGGCTTTTTCTTCCTCTTTTTTTGTGCTTTTTATTCCCATGAACAAGGCTGCATTTTGACCTCAGTCCAGCTGCAGAAAATGGCTTGAATTCAGCTTTACAGAGTGCACGCAGAGCCCAGCCTGCTGGAGTAACCTCTGCATCTCCTGCTATGCCCTATTCAGAGATGTATTTGCTGGGGATGGAGGGATGAGCGTCAGGTTCAAAGTGCCTGCAGCCCTTCCAGGGCAAGAGGTGGATGATAACCATTAGGGCAAGAAACTTCTCTCTAACCAGACCAGGCTTGGGGCGGGCAGAGTCCAGGCCCAGATGCACCACGGTCCCTACCTCTGTGCTGGGACAGAGTGAGACCCTGGAAACATGTTTGGGTCTGGCTGCGGGGACCTTGCTCTTGTGTTTCAGTTTGTTTAGCCCAATTTGCAGGTGAGAAGAAGCTTACACAGCTCCTCTGTCAGTCTGTCTCATCCCTCTTCCCCCAGGGATTTTTGACTCTGTGGATGCTTTCATCCATAGTTGACAGAGAGCGATGCATCTCAGGGGCAGTTGTCCTCGTGGTTCATTAAAATTGGCTTCTTGGTCCCTGGCACAGCCCCTGTGGTGCAGCACAGACCCTGGGGTTTCTGAGTGCAGCATCCCTGAATCTTTACCTAAATCCAGACTAGTGCCAAATCCCTGGAGAAACCCCAGCTCTGCCTGTGTTTGGGCTTTGGGCTGGTGAGACTGGGGAAAGGGGTTTTGTCCCCCTATTTCCTCAGCTGATGCTTGCCCTGTCCCCCTCGTGCAGTGCAAGATGTCGGTGAATGGGCAGCGCGGCGAGTGCTGGTGTGTGGACCCCATCCACGGGAAGGTGATCCAGGGTGCACCCACCATCCGCGGGGACCCCGAGTGCCACCTCTTCTACACAGCCCACGAGCAGGAGGACCGGGGAGCACATGCCCTGCGGAGCCAGTAGACGGACGTGATCCTGCTCGCTGGAGGTGGCTTGCCATGGCCCCAGTGTTGGATTTTATATGGGTTTCAGTGTGTCTCTTTAGGCTCTGGAAGAGACTGGGGTTGTGTCCTGCGTGCTGCCCTCCTTCCCCTGCTGCCCGGCTCCTGGGGATGGGAGGGATGACGGGAGGGGAAGGGCAGTGGGGGGGTTGCAAGGAGAAGGGACTGCTTTTCTATAGTCTTTCACCCAACATAAGCCAGAGAACCGGTCTTTTTTTGCTCCTCACCCCACGGCCCTGCCCTCCCTGCTGCTTCGTGGCATCTTCCTGCACCCTCCAGCACGGAGTGCTGTGTGCTCTCCAACACCTCCCAGGGGGCA
>NW_009221910.1:41614-45642 GCF_000690835.1 Fulmarus glacialis
GTAAATACTGTGTCGCCTGCCTCTTGTGTCCTGCCGGTCCCTGTGCCCCAGCCCAGCCCTCAGTCCTGGCATGGGATGTGGTGTTGGAGGGAGGGAAGAAGGAAAGCCCCCGGCTTCCCAGCTGGAACATGCCGGCACAGTTGGGATGCATCCCCCAAGGAGGCATCAGTGAGGGAAAGGGCTAAGGGTGAGACAGCCCGCCCCAAAACACCCCTGGGTGCTTCCCTTCCTGGTGCTGGGGCACAGCCAGACCTGCAGGGACCCGGCTCCAGTCGCTGGTCCGGGAGGATGGGGCCTTTGAGTGACAGCGAAGCTAAACGCTGGGTTTTCCAGGGGGTTTAAAGGGCTATTGCCCAGTATTTCTTAGGAACGGCTTATGCTGAGGGAGCTGAAGTGAACTTGCTGGGGCTGGGTGGAAGGATGCCTGTGTAGATTTAGGATAACAAGCCAGGGAGTCTCTCTCTCTCTCTCTCTCTCTCTGTGTCTCTCTCTCTCATTCATTCATTCTTTGTTTCTAGATAGGAAAAAACCCAAAACCTGCACTCCCAAGCAGCTGCCCTTGTCCCTCTATTTTTACTTGGGACTGGAGTGAGCATCTGCTATTCAGCACACACTTTTTCTTTTTTTTTTGTGAGTAAATTACAATATATATCTTGCTTTGTAAAGGCCCTGACACACACATCCCCCTCTGCCCACACACACATTTGTATAGATTAAATCCAAGTGATTCCAGGCGCTCTGAGAGGTTTTGCGCTGGATATGCCGCTCTGAGGAGAGATGTGCCTCTGCTGTTATTTCACCTGTTGATTTCTTTCTGTATAGAACATACCAATGCTGAGAATAAATAACTTCCCCGTCGCCTAAGCAAGGAGATTTTATTATTTTCTTCCTTTTTCTTTTTTTTTTTTTCTTTTTAATATGGATACCATTTGCAGAGCAATTGTAAAAATCCTCTCCTTACAGTAAAAGTCTCGGGCTTTCCTTAAATGAAATCAAGGGGGGGAGATAAAGCACCTCCCAATTTCTGGCAAATGCTTCCGAGTAGCAAACAGCCTCCAGATCCCAGGTCCTCTGTGGGGTTAGGTTGAATAGGGTGGAGGACAGAGGTTCCCTGGCAAGCGTGGGGTCTGGCTGGGAGCACCCTGTGCCTGCACCGCACAAGCCAGGCAGCAAAGCTGGGATGGGACCAGCCCCTGGTAACTGCCGGCACACGCCAGAAACACCAAATGGTGCTGGAGAAACACCGCATCGGGGTCCCCACTGCTGACACCCCCTCGTCTGGGGACTTTGATCTGGATAAGGAAAAGCAAAAAGCCCAGCTGGCTCTGGAGGAAGGGGAGCACTGGGGTTTGTTGCTTTTTCCCCCTTTTTGGCTCCACATTTCAGATCCCGAGTGCAAAGGGCACAGGTGGTCTTTGCAAATTAAGCCCCTCATGACTTTGCAGGGAGTTTGATGTGGCAGTGGAGGAGACAGGGGAAGGACCCCCGTTGGAAAGTCGGGGGTTGGGGTAGCGTGCACGTGGATGTGTATGGGGGGAGCAAGGGCGCACGAGAGAGAAGGAAACACACCTGCATGCAAAGCCAAGTAACTGTAAAAATGCTACCTGTTTTCTGTTAACATCCGAGGGTGTTCTGCTTTTTCATGTAAACCTTGCACACGCTGGCTCTCATCTGCAGTTTGTACTTTTTGTTTTGTTTAGGAATCAGGAAATTTTCTTTTGTGTTTTTCTTTTTCTCTTTTGGAAAAGCTGAGCTGCATAAAGTTGGAATAAATTAAATGGGATGCCAGAAAACTGTCATCTTCCCCCTCCCCACTCCCCTCTGTTCACAGGACATGTTTCCTGATGCATCACACGCAAATTTGGGCCTGTTCAGCTTTTGTCCTGGAAGTGTTTAAACAGTGGGCCGGACAAGCGGCAATGGGAGTTGGGCCTTTTATCATTACTGGTCTCAGCTGGATGAGCGGGGAGGAACTGGTGTCGCTCATCCGCTGGCCTGCTACGTTCCTGCTCCACGCGTGGTACCTTGTAAGTCTGCAAAATGCAACTCTGCCCTTGAGTCCTCTTGAGTTGGCATCTGGCCAGCACGTGTGCAGAGACCATCTCCCTGCCTGACAGCAGCTATATTTGGTGGAAAAGGGTGGCTGTGTCCCGCTTTACTGGGCAGAGAGGTGGGCAACGTGAATGCCCTGTCCGGTGTGATGCTCGTGGAGCTCCCTGAGCTGCCGAGAGGCTGCGTGAGAGCAGTGGTTTCCTGCTCCTTGAGCAGGGGAGCAGCTTTGCTCGGGAAGGTCCCTCCTACCCTACTCAGGGACCTTGGCAGATGCTTGGGCAAATGCTGTAAGGAGACGGGAGCTCTGCTCTTTCCAGCTTCCCAAACTTGGTATTTCAGGTGCTTCTTGTGTTGGCAGTTGCATCCAACTGTGCTGTTTATTAGCCAGCAGATACACCTGTTCTCCATGAATCATCCAGGCTCCTTTAAGCATCTCGTTATGGTTTTGGTCTCCTCTGCACCCCATGCAAAGAGTTCCTCAGCTGAGCAGGGTGCTGCAGGGAGAAACCCTCCATAGGTTTCCACGGAGGACCCTCCAAGGGCTATCCCCTTTGCTTGCTCAAGGAGAGCAAAATTTGAGCCAGCCAAAAAGCCAGCCTTAGTGTTTCCCTGTGAAGTCTTTGCCCAGAATGGGCTGCTGGGAAGATGCAGGGAGGCCTGGGCTGCCTGTGGGATCAGGGCTTGGCTGAGCTGCTCCACTCATGGGGCTGTGGAGACAGGTCCTGCACCTTCTCCCAGGGTGAGAGGTGCTGTCTAAAGGAGCGTGACAGTGCAGCTCAGTGCTTGGGGCACCATGGGGAGGCAAAGAACAATAGTAATAAAAAAAACCCCAACCCATACTGCATTGAATTAAAATTGCAGCCTTGAGGGAGAGGACGCTGTGTGGTGCCTGACTGCCAGCATCCAGGTGACTGGATCCAGGCAGCCTTGAGGGAGAGGACCCTGTGTGGTGCCTGACTGCAGCATCCAGGAGACCTTTGGCCTCCCCAAAGGAAGGCAAAACCACCGGGCTGCTTCCCCATCTGTTTTTTCCTACCCCATGCCAGGCTGTTGAGTGTGATCGATGCATGCCAAGGGCTGGGCAGTGGCGGGGAGCACCAGGAAAATGTATGGGGACAGGAGGCAGCGAGCGCATGGGACTGCAGGAGGGGAGGACAGCCAGGATGGGGGTGGGGATGTAAGCTGGAGAACATCAGAAAAGGAGCAAAACTAACGTTTAATATCATCCTGGTTTTTTTCCCCTGGGGGGAGCTGAAGGCAGCTCAGGAGGGGGGTATGCCGCAGGGGGTATGCCAATAGCACTGTGGAGCACAAAGATGCTCCAAGGTGCTGCCCAGGGAGGGCTGGGGGTGGCAGAGGTGCCCGAGCCCAGAGCCCAGCCATGCCTGGGGCCATGCTGTGGTTCAAGGGCTGGAGGTGGCCTTTGCACCTGAGTGAAGAGCCTGAGGAGGACAGGTGCCCTTAGCCCAGCAAAGGGGACTTGCAGCTGGCCAGGCTCCTTGCAGAGGGGCAGAAACACAGCAGTAAGGCAAGGGGAGCAAAGAGCTTCTGGTTAGGTTTCCCCAGGGTTGCAACACAGCCTTGAAGCCTGCGTGTGTATGTGCATGTGTGATGGGTGTCACTGCTTGGATGCTGGCTTTGGGGTTTCTTCTGGGCCACCTTTGTGCCTCCTGTACTCTGGGTAATGAGGTGTGCGGTCGGGCATCGGGACCTGGCCAGCAGCACGTGGGGTGTTGAGCCGAAACCCCATCAGCTCTGATGTACACACACAAAACTATCTACGCTGGCAAACTACAGTTTTAGTGTAGCATAAAAATTATGCACTAGTGTAATATAAATAATATTATTTCATATAAATAGCTAGTATAAGGCTGTATGGCTGTACCTATGTATAACTATAGCTTGTGGGTAGGGGTATGATTACTAGCCCACTAGCTGGGGGCAGGGGGCAAGAACACTAACTTTTTGGGTGGAAA
>NW_009221911.1:0-206 GCF_000690835.1 Fulmarus glacialis
AGGGGGGGGAGGGGGGGGGAAAAAAAAAAAAATCACCCACGGCTCTAATTTTAAGGGAGGGGAAGGGGTTGGTTCCTTCCCCTTCCCCCAGCAGTGCCGTGTGCTTCCACCGAGTTTAGCTCGCGTTCCCCTAATCTGGGCAGTGACCTACGGGGGCTGTCACCAAGCCTAAACCGATTTCTGGCCGTCTGAGGGTCCGGGAAACC
>NW_009221912.1:0-237 GCF_000690835.1 Fulmarus glacialis
AGCTGGGTGACATCAGCCCCTCAATTAGCCTCTGATCTCGTTAGCGCGGCCATGCTCTCGGGGCCAGAGGAGTACCGCGGCAGGGAGCCGGAGGGGACCATACCTGAGGTGACGCCTTGCACCACGCCTTGGGTTTTACTCCCTGGGGGTAGAAAGAGACAGAGACGGGGTTAGAGGGGCCGGCGGCCAGGCTCTGCCACATGCTGTGCCTGGAACCCTGGCAGGGCTCCGTGAGCC
>NW_009221913.1:0-1907 GCF_000690835.1 Fulmarus glacialis
CCTTAATGATTCTATGATTCTATGATGGCTGCTGCCTCCTAGAAATGTGGGATTCTCACTTACTCTGGCCTTTGGTTGCTCTGGAGAGGGAATGAATGCCACCGCCACCAATTCTAGTGGCTTCCACTGAGCCCTGTGTGTGTAAGGAGAGACTTAGGGTCCTCTTGGTTCCTCCTTCTTGATGTCCGTCCTTTCCTCCTTAATTTCTTTTCCTTTCTTCCTCTGGTTCACCAGAAGTCATCTGCTGTCTCTTAGCAAGCTACATCTTTTGCAGCACTGGCACCGGAATGCAGCTGAAAGCAGTGCTCTGAGCAGTCCAGTTTGGCCATGTTGATGGTAGCAGGTGGGAGAATATTCCGTGCGTGTACTTCAGCATTAGCAAAGCCTCAGTAAAAGGGAGGTTTTATTTTCTTTATCTGGTGATCTTTCCAATTATGTGTGTCTCTCCTTTCCTTCTTTCCCTTGCCCTTATGGAAAACAGGATTGGAGTTCTGCAACTGCATAACTAATTTTTCTTTCCTCTCCCTCCATTCCAGCCAAGACATCATGAATGATTTTTTAATTTTAAGGTTTTTTTCCTTGTTTCCAGTTTTTGAAACTTCACGTTGTAATTAAAGAATGAATTTTATCTTTAATGAAGCACAGTGGTTTTCATTTATAAACATTAATACAATGCATTAAATACATGCATAGTTTTGAGCAAGACTGAAGCCTACTTGAAGCGCTGGCAATTGCTGGAAAGGTGACAGGGCCAAGCAGGAAGCTGAGGGATTTTTTGGGAACCACTTATTTCAATGAAATTGGAGTAACAGCACAGTCCACATAAATTTTTTTTCTGTTACCTGCAAGATTCTCATTCCGCAAAAATATACCTACCTAACATAGAATACTTTGAAATATCTGTTGAATTCTGTCCTTTACTAAATTGGGGTCTCAATTGTGAATGTAAATTTCTACTGTCTCATGTAAAATTTACATGGTTTGTTGGACCAGGTAGCTTGCAATGAGGTGTTAGTATTCTGCCTGAAGTTTAGAATCATGTTCTAGAAAGGGCGCCTCCTTATGGGACTTTGGATGGCAATTGCAGTTGTTAAAATGAGTGTTTTCTTTGGTGTGGCGTATCTGAAGGCTTTGTATCAAAGTGTCTAGTGAGTACTAGTAGAGGCGCTTGTATCCTTGGCCAGTCGTCATATCAATCATTTGTTGAAATTAAGTGCCCTGAGTCAGAGAGCGTGGTCCAGTTTGGGTTCTGGATTAAAGACAGTAGAGCGCTTTCATGGATTAGAGGCTTAAAGGAATCAAAAGGGCATAAATGACCTGTACTAGAGGTCCGAGGAGCACAAAGCTCCCAGTGAAAGACGGTGGACGTTGTTCACTGCTTCTGTTAAAGGAAATTGCAGAAACTGTAATTTCAGTAGTTCGAGAGTAGTTCCTGCAAATGCATTAAGGACTTCCTGCAAAAATTGCATGACACTGGACTTTTTATTTTCCTCATTAAAGGTGAGCCATGTCTTTCCATTCCGGGCGAGGATGTCCCCGTGGTCAGGGGGGACCAGGAGCAAGAACTTCAACACAGACGTATCGCCCTCAAAACCTACGGCAGCTTCACCCACAACAGCCCTCCGTACAATACCAGTATGACCAGCAAACTGCCCCTCCAACAACGTATTCAAACCCTCCAACCACCAGTTACATGCCTCCCCGGCCAGACTTTGTGCCCTATCCTCCTCCAGTGCCCCCTTCCACACAAAATCCCATCAGCCAGTGTCCTATGAGGCCGCCATTTCCAAACCACCAGATGAGGCAGAGTTTCCCGGTGCCTCCGTGCTTCCCTCCCGCTCCTCCGCCAGTGCCAAATCCTAGCAACGCTCCTGTGCCAGGAACTCCTGCTGGGCAAGGCACCTTTC
>NW_009221913.1:1928-7229 GCF_000690835.1 Fulmarus glacialis
CCCCACCACCAGTCATACCACAGCAAGTCAACTACCAGCCTGTGTACTCCACAGGGTATTCACAGCAATCGTTCCCGCCACCTAACTTCAATAGCTACCAGCACAACTCTGGCTCCTTTCAGAGCAGCACTACCAACAGCAGTGGCGGGAGCAGGCACACGGGTCAGTACCAGGGAGAGAAGTCGCAAAGTGAACGACGGTCTCCAGAGAGGAGCAAGCACTATGATGAGCACCGACATCGTGAACACGGTCACATCCACGGTGACAGGCATCGGTCCACTAACCATGGGGATCGTCGGGATCGAGGCCGGAGTCCAGACAGGAGGAGGCAAGAAAGCAGTCGGCACCGGACAGATTATGACAGAGGAAGGATATCGCCTCATCACAGAAGTTACGAGCGTAACAGGTAACTTCAGGTATCTTCTGCTTACAGAGGGAGAGCTGTCATCGTTGTCCCATAGTACTTGTTTGCATCGATGTTCTTCCCTTACCCTTGCTTTTCCCTCTAGCTCGGGAGGTAGCCGGTACTCACGTCTGATGGAAAGAGCTACTGTTTTGACATCTTTCAGGTACACTGCTTCTGCCTCACCTTTGCAAGCTTGGGAAACTTGTTGCCCTTGTCCATGGAGATAGCTGGAAGCAAAGAAGCTCTTGTTTGAAAACTGAGCGGGTTGCTGAGTAGTGCTCTGCTCTCATGGGTATTTATGATAGAAACTTACGCACATGTGGCATGAAAGTAGAGTTGGCACAACTTTGTGCAAAAGACTCTGTTCAGAGTTGAACCTTACAAACAGTTAAGCACTTCAAATTACAAGATTTAGGTACCAGGGTTAGGGTTCCAGGTGTTACTTAATTTGGTCTTTCTTTGAGTAAGCCCTGTATTTGTAGAGAACCAGCACTTGGAGGGGTTTATAGTCTGATAGGTGCACGTATCTAACCTCTGCAGTGAGGTGTTTTAGTGAAAAGCATGTTGTGCAGTGTTCTCCATCCTGCTCTGTCCTCATCCTCATGGGACACCAGCGCAGATGTATGCAGGCTTCATGGGACCTCCCAGCGGGTGCTTAGACCTGCCTGATGTTAGACCTCAGCAAGCCAGCCTGTGATCTCAAGAGAGGACTGAGGTGAAAATTAGTGTACACCAGTTAAAAGAAATCAGCAAGTTGTAGGCTACGTTGACATCTTACGATTCAGATGCATGAGTGTGGACTGCTTATTTTGGGATGTATCATGAAGTTTCTGTTCGTCTGCTTCATAGACACAAACAGCTTGCAAATTATGAGCTGACCTGATGCAGTTTGCTCTGTGATGTTTTAGAGCAAACCATCATCAGCTAAATCTTTCAGATATCTTAGATTTGCTCTCTTGGTGACTCTTTCTGTGTCTAATGATCTAGGTCAGAATATTCAAAGAGAGATACTGGAAAGTTAAGTATCTAAATATTTATCAGGGCACCTGGATCACATGCTCTAATTTTAGAAGCTCTGAGCTTTCTTACGTCACGTGTGAAACATGAATTTACACAGTGCCTGTGGAAATGAAGCACTTTGATTTAGATATGCAGAGATTTAATTGCAGAACCTTGGAACAGCTATATTAAAAACAAACAAACAAACAAAAAAACCCTACCCCTCACATTCAGTAAGTTTACTTTGATTTCCAAAGATGATTTTCCTAAAACTGGATGCAACTGGCATGAAAGCACTGGCCTTTTCTGTATGATGAGCTTGTGGAATTTTCTGCCCTTTGTAGGTGACTCAAATATTTGCCACATAATCTCACAATTTATCGTTTAGATTTTGAAGTTCAGTTTTAAGTTTTGAAAATGCATGTTTTCAGCAGCTGCTTTCTCAAACACTTGTGGATTACTGCTTGAGGCCAACAGCTTCCAGGTCTACTTGACAAAGTATCTGCTTATTTTAATGAGAACTGTTTGCTGGCCTTGGTGTGTTTTCTTGCACAGCACCCATCTCTCAGGCAAATCAGATAGCATAGAATATGTTCTCTCTAAAGACTGAAATCCATGCTTGAACAAGGCACAGGCAGAGAAGGGTGAATGGGTGTGGGGAAGAACAATAGATAATTTATATGAACTTTGTGCTTTGTAAATTTGCATTCTATTTCATGTTATGCATATGGAAACATACATATATATGTTCATAAATAATCTTGACTCATTCTGTTAGCCCACCAAACCACCTGAGGCACATATTTATAATTCCTTGTTATCAGCAGACTCATTTACTAGGAGATTTGACAGATACGCAGATGATTGTGGATTAACGAGTTGTCAGCTGTTAGCAGAGTATGAACACAGCATGTGTGATCTTTGCTGCCTCATGTACACAGTAATTTCATAGAATCATTTAGGTTGAAAAAACCTTTAAGACAAGTCCAAATGTAAACCTACCATGGCCAAGTTCACCACTAAGCCATGTCCCTAAGCACCATGTCTACATGTCTTTTACATACCTCCAGAGATGGTGACTCAACCACTGTTCCAGTGCTTGATAACCCTTCTGGTGAAGAAATTTTTCCTAATATCCAATCTAAACCTAGTCTGGTGCAACTTGAGGCCATTTCCTCTTGTCCTATCACTTGTTACTTGGCAGAAGAGACCAACCCCCACCTCGCTACAACCTCCTGTCAGGTAGTTGTAGAGCGCGATGAGGTCTCCCCTCAGCCTCCTCTTCTCCAGGCTAAACAGCCCCAGTTCCCTCAGCTGCTTCTCGTAAGACTTGTTCTCTAGACCCTTCATCAGCTTCGTTGCCCTTCTTTCGACACGGTCCAGCACGTCAGTGTCTTTCTTGTCGTGAGGTGCCCAAAACTGAACACAGTATTCGAGGTGCGGCCTCACCAGGGCCGAGTACAGGGGCACGATCTTTTCACTCCTCCTGCTGGCCATACTATTTCTGATACAGGCCAGGATGCCATTGGCCTTCTTGGCCACCTGGGCACACTGCTGGCTCCTATTCAGCTGGCTGTTGACCAACACCCCGAGGTCCTTTTACCCAAGCCTTCAGTTAGTTTAAAACTCTTTTGCCCCAGAAATATGTTGGGGTGGTCAAGTTATTTATGTGTATGTGCAAGCTGAGTCTTGTAGATGAGATTCATAGTTTCAGCATGATGCAGATTTTCTGTGTTTATCAGTTTTTTGTGTGTGCTTGAGGTGGCTGTCAGGAAGGGACTTGAATGACTGCTGTGCTTACGAAGTTGTTGTGCATGGAGTAGGTTTTCTTTCCCTTTCTTGAGGCATTAAGAATGGTTAAAGATACAACAATCTTACCCTTTGCCATTTGTAACAGAAGAGGAAGAATGGCCACAAGTCCTGTGGTGAATTTATAGAAGTTACCTCTGTATGGTATGAATTAACCGTCATAGTGAGATAGATGGCTTTATGACAAAGGCGGAGCAGATAGGTGACTGTCTTTTACAAATTTCTTGAAGGTCAGCATTAAGAATGTCTGGGGTTTTAGCAGTCAGCACCTGTGTCGTTTTGCATAGCATGATCTCAGCCTACTTCTGTGCTCCTTTTGGAATGTATGAAATGCCAGATTTCTCATTTAACTTATGTTTTGAACTCTCCAAGGGAGCGGGAGAGGGAGAGGCATAGGCACCGTGACAGCAGAAGATCACCATCACCAGACAGATCCTACAAAAAAGATTACAAGAGAGCAGGAAGGTAAGGAAGGTTACATTCGGTCTCTGAGTATTTGAGGCTCTGTGTATCCGCGCATGTGAGTGTTTGTGCATATATATGTGCATGGTTTGAAACTCAGAAAAAATGAGTGTCTTAAATTTATAACTACCTATGTATACATGGAGATATCAGTTATCTCAAGACCTTGTAGAGTTAGAAACAGGATTAATCTCTGGAGAGAAGGCTTCGCTGCTGGGTCCCAAAGACTTCCTCTTATATCTGCTTCCAGTCTGTAAAGTACCAAGATTATGTAAAGTCGTTCTATGTTTAGATCATCTTTTAGTAGCTTTTTAAAATATTGATATAAAAAAAAAATCCTTTTGAATCCTGGATAGTTGAAATCAGTGCAACATTATTGGCTTGTAGAGGAGATAAAAAAAAAGTAGTTTTCCTACATTCAGCTTCTGACAGCATTAGTCTTGCAATACATAAGGAATATGACAGGTTGTGTTGTGCAAAGGAGTGCCAGAGTTAGAGATAATCCTTCTAATAAAACCCTAACTCTTTTCTCATGCAAATAGTTTGTGGGCTATGTATTAAAACTTCTTTATATTGTAACTTCTAGTTGTGAGTGATGTGGCTTTTAGTTTTCAGTGATGAGTTTCTAACTTTGGAACAAAATTAAAAGGAAGTAATCTAGAATGCAGGTAGGAGTTTTAATCTAAAATAGTATATATTTTTTCATTCTAATTCTTGAATAAGGTTTAAAATACAAAAACACTTTCAATTTTAAGTCTTTTTTTTATAGTAGGTCAGAACTACAAAGTACTCTTTATGTGGCAAGTTAAAAGCAGGAAGAGGCAATTGGTTTTTCTGTGGTTTATATGATAGAATGATGTACTGATCTGAAGCAAACTATTTGTTTTTTATTATAAAAGTGTCCTGTTAAAATAAAAAAGAGAATTGCTTTCTTTGCTTTCTCCCACTAAGCCGGTCTCCAAGCAGAGAGAGAAAGAGACCCCGATGGGAGGAGGACAGAGAAAGGTGGTCTGAGAACCAGAGCTCCAGCAAAGAGAAAAATTATACCGCTATCAAAGACAAAGAATCAGAGGAGAATGCATCTGAAAAAAACGAAGAGGAAGATGAGGAATTACTTAAGCCAGTCTGGGTTCGCTGTACCCATTCTGAAAGCTATTATTCCAATGACCCTATGGATCAAGTGGTATGTTTGTGAGAGAACTCTAAAATTACTGAACACAGTCCTTTATTGATTATTTGATTACTTGATTAATATGAACCCTTCAGCGGGATCATGTTTCGTGTCACTTAATCCTTCTCTCCTTCCAACCATCTCAGTCTTCTAACCCTGTTAAGGGCTTTATTTGTTGGTATTCTGTATTTTCATCAGTTTCTTCTATCTGTTTTCATTCAGATTAGTGGTACATGGAAGAGGGGTACTTTTTTGTCTCCAGGAGGGAAGGGTGGGTTTTTTTCCATTATACCTGTATTTGAGCAAAGATGCCTTGATCACCACATATTCCCACAACCTTGGAGAAGTTTTGTACAGAAGCAGGAAGTCAGGATTCTTTGTACTTGATAATAACACTTGCTGGTGGAATAGTGATAGAGTAGGGGAACTTTAGAATCATAGAATCATTAAGGTT
>NW_009221914.1:0-24310 GCF_000690835.1 Fulmarus glacialis
CCCCCAGGTCCTTTTCCTCTGGGCAGCATCTCCGTGGGGAGCTACCAGCAAGATTTTTCCCATGCACCGTTCCCATGCTGTCAGGTTAAATATTCGACGGAAACCTTATAATGACAGAAACCTTAATTCTGTCATGCTGTGAAATAAATAATTGTGGTTTGGGGTTTTATACCTCCAGATCTTTCTCTTGCTGGTTATCGTCGGAGCCACCCTGCTAGTGCTAGCTCAGCTCGTTATTAGGTGCAAAGAGTGAAGTGGAGCCATGCACCGCCGGGGTCGAGGGCTTGGTGGTTATTTGTTGGGCTGAAGGTGGTGATGCCACGGGTGGGGAGAGCTGGGAGTCGGCCCAGGCTCTTTTAGCATGGGTGATGAGTTTGCATCAGAGACACCCAAACTGGTCCTTTCTGGTGGCCCTTTCAAATGTGTGGCCAAAGTAGAGATAATTGGGAGAGAAACTAAGCTACGAGCATGGAGGGGAAGGAGCATCACTGGCAAAGGGGGGGTGATAGCAGGTTCATGGTATGTAAAACATCATTACCATGAGGAAATAGGTTTGTTTGTTTGCTATTAAAAGCTATTTTGGAAACAGGAGACAAAATATTAGCTGTTGCTAGATCTTCAGCTCAACAGATAAAAATTAGTAGATTGGGTGAGGAAGGAAGGCACATCTAGGTAAAATGACTCGCCCAGGAGGACAGAGAAGAGACAAAAAAATGACTGCAAGAAAAAAATGGTGTTGTATTTTGTTTCTGAGAAGTGGAGGTCCCTGTAACTCTGGAGGGTAGTATTGTCCACTGGAGCAGCAGAAGGCCAGATTACAGGCACAAAAAAGGATGCAATATTGCAATGGCTCCAATGGTGACTGTAAAGCAATGAACAAGAAGTGCTAATGAATGCCTTGTTTTTAAAAGGAACTTCCTTTTCTCCCCATTAGTGAGAACTTCCTGCAGCAAAAACAAGTGCAGCTGCTATTTTTTTCAAAAAGAGGCGTCTGAACCCTTTTGCTTTTTGAGAACGAGCAGGTCGAAAACTGCCTCTGTGGTACTGTGCTGTACTGACAAACTGCTGTTCAGAGGGGCACATCGCAAGGGCTGCTTCACCCTGGCTAACAGACCGAAGTCACCAGCCAAACCAAACCCTTGAAGTCTCTTGGTCCCCATGCTGAGAAACCCATGGGGCCTGGGACAGCAGGCAGGACTGCTGTTGGAAAGACTCATGCTCTGGTTGCTAGCAAAGAAGATTTAAGAACACAAATGTTGGTCAGAGAACGCCCTTGCTTTCTACTCCAACGTAAGAGCCCTCTTGGTCTACCTCAATGTGGGAAGGTTGGCTGCAGGTAATGGGAGGGACAAAGACCTGCTAAACAGGTAGCTCCATGCCTCACTAAATTCAGGAAAGGCCACGTGGGTGTGATTTAACTGCCTATATACAGGTGTCTCGTGCCATTTTAGATGCCTCTGGTCTCCATCTACCAGTAGAGAAGGGCATGAGCTTCCATACAACCTGTGTTGTATCTTCTGGGCTTGTGTGGACTTCTCAGATGTCCTGAGGCACCTCAGGTAACTCCAGACACCTGCGTGTGGTCAGCTGTGCCCTTCTGTTTTGCCAGCTGAATCACATCCACTGACCAGATCTTCTCTGGCCATGGTGGGAACTCAGACACTTGGCTCACATGGAGATACCTACATATGGACACACAATGGGTTTTAATCTCCAGCTGAGTCCCAACCTTAATGCCTTTATTCATGAGGAAAGGCGTTTTCTTTCAGACATCCAACCTTCTCATTGCTGCACCTCCATCTGCTTTGCTCCAGTACAGATGTTCTCCTTTCCCGTTTTCCGTCCTCTTCTCCTTGAAGTCCATGTACCATGTGGATGATGGTGATGTTTGTAGAAGCCAAATCACAAAATAAAACTATTCTCCTGGTTCCCACGGTAGCTCAATAACTGTGATCCTTCCTCTGGCAGCACTCCCAAAGGGGAGTCCTCTCAGGTGGGGACGCTGCCCCATGAAGTTCCCCTTGGGGCATGTAGAAGGAACCACAGGAGCATTCATCTCTGGTGCTAGCGTTATAACATGGCACTCAGACACCATGTATGAAGTCCATGGATTTTGACTAGACAGGGGAAAGTCAGTTTTGAGACTCATCCTTGTGCACCAAGCAAAAAAAAAACCCAAAACCAGTCGAGCCCCAGCAAAGGTGTTTCTGTTGCCTGTGACACCATAAATGGTTAAATGCAACATGTTTGAGGCATGTTCTGCTGATCCCAAAAGGAAAGAACATCTTCAGCCCCCAATCTGACATGAGGTCTGACCCCACGCCTGGCCCTGACCTTATTTAAAACAGCCAAAATCTGCAAAATGGGCAGTTAGAGGGAGAATTACCTGCAAATATGCCAGACCACTGGTTATCCAGCATTAGCTCTCCCACTCCCTCTCACGCTCAGCTGGTGGGCAGCATTTGATCCCATCAACAGCAACCCTCCAGCTCTTGGAGATTCTTCCGTATTTATATTCTATGGCCAGAAGAATCATGAACCGAAACCACCTCATCTTCACCTGCTTTACTCCCACCTGTGCTCACCCCATGCAGCTTTCTCCAGGTTCTGTGGAGTAGATGTTTCAAGAGCTGGATGGGAAGAGGTCAGAACAAGGAATGTATGCCCAGATTTTTTTTCCAAGTGCCTGGAAACCGTCACCAGCAGGAGAGCAGAGACGCAGGAAGGGAAGGGGAGGAAGATGAGCTGGAGAAGAAACAAACAAGCTTTAAACCAAGGCTTAGAAAGAGCAAATTGGTGCTTATGGTTCCTACCAAATCTTGAAGTCCCACACAGTGGAAATGAATGCCATATAATGCCATGACAAGAGATACCTCCTGCACCCCAGCTGGCTTCATGTCTCCCTGTAGCTGGAGCTCTCGGTAAAAGTTAAACCAACCTGTAATTGGTCCTAAAAGCCAGGTAGACCACTCCCTCACTGTGCACTGGCCATGTCACTGGCCACCTACTCCTTCCAAGGTTATGGACCCTGGGTCAGGCCAGCAGATTTGATAGGGACAGCTTTTCCATTGGCTTGAATTTAGCCTAGGGACAGAGCACAGCATTTGGATGTTAACATGCCCTCTGCACCCGCAAGCTGTGCCCTGGGACTTTTTCTCTGCTTTTATGTCGCCTCTGGAGCTGGTCCCCTGTGGCATTACCCCAGGAACGATGAACCACCTGAAGATGGTTCATTGAGGGGTTGGACCAGATGACCTCCAACCTCAAACGTTCTGTGAGATTAAGAGACACAGGTTCACTTGCTGTCCCCTTCAGTTCCTACATCGACTCATTTGGATTTGCCACTCCTCTGCTACAGTAGCTCATCTCGTTTAGTTGACTGACTTCTTGTTTTTTTAACAAGGTTTCTGGGCTCCCATTAGCAGCAGAACTAAACATCCTGCCTTCACATGTTCAGTTCCACTGTTTTGTTATGTTGCTGGGACCCCAACTTGCAGCAGCAGCTCTGAATTGAATTACGAGCACACTTTAATCCAAGCAATGAAACGTAAATGAGGTTCGTTTTACAGACAGCTGTAAGAGCTGGCTGCATTTATCCTCTGCTGTTTGTCAGGACGCATGGGTCTTGTTCCTACCCTTGTCTCCTGTTATCCAGGGGTGAGCAGGAGGATCTTGCAAGGGTAAGAAGATATGAAAATTCAGGCAGGACTGTGTTGATTGACCTAGTGCTAGACAGCTCCACTTGGACACCAGATCTGCTCAGACATCATTTTTACATGGGCGAAAAAGCAAGGAAAATCAGTTCAATGGGTCATTTTTCAGGTGAAGAGCTGCAGTTGATTCTCTTTCATGCTCATTTGTGCTGGTAAGTGCAGTTAAGGTCCTTTGGATTTAAACACATACCTTATAGCCTGGCAGAAACCTACAGACACCCATTCCCATGGACAATCATGGACAACCATACCCAGATCCAGCCCTGGCCCCAGCACCCCCAGGCATCCCTTGGTACCTCCAGAGACCTTCGTGGGGACCAAAAGGATGCAGTGACGAGAACGCTGCAGCCTGCCTGGGACAAAACTCAAGAGCAGGCATCCGACCAGACCTTCTTCTCTGTCAGGTCCTCGTTAAAAGAAGCAAAGGGTATTTCTGGCCAGAGAGGTGTTTGGAGGGGAGATACCCCTTTGGGGTTTGTCAGTCAACCTAGCTGGTGAGTTGCTGTAGGTGTTGCATGGGTTTGCCCATCACCAGCACTGCTGCAGGAGAAAGCTGCTACCAGGGAACGATGGAAAACAACGCTCAGCATGCCGGGTGTGCTGCAGGGCTAATACATGCCTGCCAGTTCATCTTCCATCTCCAGGAAATAAAGCTTTTTATCTGCTCCCCCCGCATCTCCCCACAGTGCCCACAGGGCTTCATCCGCCCCACGCCTTAATAAAATTGAGCGCTGCTTCTTTCTCCCTGTGATGGTGTCCCCTCAAAGGGGCAGAACTGCACTGAGGTTCCTCCCAAGAGGGATTAGGGATTTGGAGCCGCCTGGCAAAGCACCCTCCTGCCCTCACCCCACACCAGGCAGGGCTCTGCGAGGTAGGAGGTGGCCGGGCACGATGCCCGGGAGCTGCTCGCTCAGTGCCAGCGCTGGGCAGATCAGAACAGCTTACTGAGGCACCGTGCTGCTCCCATCCCCTGACTGCATCGGGACGTCTGTTTAAAAGAGAATTTGCTGTTCTTTTGCACTCAGGGGTAAGAAATGGTCGTGTGACCTTCTCAACTTCTGCTTTTCGCTTTCTCATCGTAAGAATCTGTACTGACGACCCCACATGCTCCCAGTCAGCAAGTTTCCCATGCATGACTAAAGCTCTTTCTAGCTCAGAAAACGGGAGGGAAAACTTCCCTCTGCTTCCCATCCATGGCCGATATTTGCTCTTGGGAGTTGTGTTGGCCATCGAACATCAACAAGAGTTCAAGTATTCAGTGTCCGAATCCTTCTGAGGCGATGCTGCAGGGACAGCGTGTCTGACAAATACTACCTATCAAAAGTCACCCTCTTCCCATGTGCAAAGTGACGAGCAAGCCCAACTATCACAGAACTTTGTCACGGCCTTGAGCGAGCAACTGCATGCATGTAGGACGTTAGTCATGTCTTTCTGTTTTGCACAGAAACATAGTCCTCCTTTTACGGTGCAAAAAGCCTCTGAAAATTCCCTTGGGTGCTGAGTTGCAACGTGGTGTCGTGTCAGTCAGTCAGTGACCCCATCTCCGTTACGGTGCTGTAATAACTGGAGGTAGTTGACTTTGTAGTCTACTTTGGGAATGACTGGGGTAAGAGAGATTTAGGGGACTGAATTACAAACCCCTTCTCCTCCCTGGACAGGCCCTGTTTGTGCGGGCTCCCACTGTGAAAACGCACTTGGAGCTGCTGGTGGAGCTTTGAGGACAATTTCTAGGCACTTCTGCAGAAAATGAATGGCTCCAAGGCCGTGCCCTGTCATCCTCCACCCCGGGCAAGATGTGGGCTGTGTGGAGAGGAGCTTCCTTTCCTCAAAAAGACGTGCACGGGCAGTGTCTGTCTCCTGGAAAGAAGAAGAGAGAATAAGCCCTCCTTCCCCTTTAGGCTTTCCAGGAATCAGAGAAGAAAATGAGTCCCTTTTTTCTGCCCCCACCCCAGAAGTGGGATACCAGCAGCCTGAATCCCCATGCCTGGGGTAGCTGGGAAAATCCTCCCAGCAGCAGCAGATCAGCCCCAGTCACACGAGTAACTCTGTGCCACCCCCTGTGAAGATGACTTACACCTTCTGCCCAGAAAGTGGTTTGCAACCATATGTTTCCCCCACCCCTGTGTGAGAAACCACCTAACACAGATGCAGTAGTTTCCCTTTCGCACGCTCCAGCCCCTGCAGAGCTTTGTGGGTTCCCTCCCTTCTGCTCCTCCGTGAGGCTTTGGTCTTCAAATCTCAGCATCTGCTGACCATCATGCATGTGCTCACCCCTGCCCCAGGGAGCTTTAATCACCATGGGGTGAGGACACCCAGGACTGGAGGTGTCCAGCAAACGGTGCTGTCCAGGAACTGCCACTTCTTGCAACCTCTCTGGGTTTGAATGCCAAATATTAGCAAGAATGCACGAGTCTGGTTGCACTCAAATGCTGCAGTGTGTCCTACAACATTATGTTGCCCGTTACCCAAGTGGGGTCATGGATAATTCAGGGAATATAGAGGTTGTGTGTCATCTTGCCTGGACACCCAAGCTGTGAGTTTGCCTTCATTTAATCCATCTTTTCACCACTGCCATTGTTCAATACTTTCAAGTGTAGGGGGGGAAATAAGTGTTGGCCCACACATATCTCCTGAGCCATCCCATCTTGTGCGTTGGAGGAAAACTTTCTCTACCAGTGGCTGCTTTCATTCACAGCATCCATCCTTGTCTCCCTCCTCCTCCAAAACCTCCTTCCTGAAGGTCTTCCCTGTGGTTCTTGCACCACCTATGTTGCTCCTTTGCTTCCTCAAAATGTCAACAAAGTGCAATCACTTCCCGATCTTCTTCCTCGATAGTTGTCCCAAAACTGCAGCTGTCCTTCTTCTCCATTTGAGCCCTCCTTGAACTTTTGTCCTTTGTCTTTCCCATTGCCCCGTTTCATTTAAATGAATTGAAATTGAAACAAGTACCCAGGGAGGGGTTAGAAATTAGTGCTGTGCAGTTAAAAGTCTCTTGACTTTTTGGGACTGGGCTCACTCCAGGAAAGCTGGCCCACCAAAAAGAGGGGCATGCATTGTTCTGCTTGTCGCATATACCTTCCATCTCTGGAAGAATGAATGCTGAGGCTCAAAGGAGAATAAGTGTGAATAAATTCCGCTGGTCTATCAAGGTAGCTGTTTCAGATTCATGAACTACTCATAAATTGGATGTCACCTGAAGTGCTGCATTGCTCCCACAAGGTCTGTGTTGAAGGGGGTCACTTCTGGCAGGACAGACAGCTGGATGGGAAAGGAATAACATCTGGGGTTCTGACATGGGGACAAGTCAAACCCTTAAACACAGCCCTGAAAGTCAGCTGGGAAACATGTAGTGAATGACCCAGGCTGAAGACCAAGGATGACCCACAGCGCCCATGACCTTGTCTCTGCCCAGCGAGAAATGGGACTCAGACATATAGCCTGTGTTGGATGTCCCGTTTGGGGGAAAGCCAAAAATCACTTAGATTGCACTAAAGATTTTGTTTGGAGAGAAGAGACTTCATTCCCCTTCCATCTTACAGTACAAAGCTATGCCTGGTAGGAAGCGGGGGGTCTAGTACTTAAAAACTTGCTGTTGACACAAGGAAGAGGTGAGAGCAGACAGGACCACAAGTACCAGGAGAATAAATATCATGCAGCTAATGATGTTTTTGAACTTTCTGAAACTGTAGATGATCTGTTTGATTACATCACAGCTATCTGCCTATCATGTATCTGATGAATACATATCATGTAGAAGCATCTCTATATTCTCTGCTATATAAAGTATATGAATAAATATGTTTATATTAATAGTATATCTAATATATGAGTAAACATATGGTGAGGTTAAAGACAGTGAAACTGAAGCCAAGGTTGTAGGGGACTGGGGCAGGGACGGAGGAAGGGAGGAGGACAGCGCTGTGAAGTCCAGGGGAGCCAGGAGGAGAAGAGAGGCAGAATAGGAAGATTCAAAGGGAAGAAGAAAAGGCTGGATGGGGACCAGGGGGGATTTGATAGACAGATGAAGGTTTGTGTCTCATGTTGCTCCTGTGGCTCCCAGGCCTTCTGCAGAGCCTCAAACTCAGATGAAGATGAGGATAGAGGCTCTCTTCCTGTGCCACTCCGGCGCGTCACTGGGCGATGTTGAGCTGGGCTCAGGTGCAGATGACACAAGTGTCCAGATTCCCACATCCTGGGGCCTAAAGTCCCCCAGGTACCTCCTGCCTTGTGATGGTCAGAAAACTGCTACGAGTTTGGCTCTTGGATTGTGACTCCCTTTTCAGGGTGTATTTTGACTGTAAGTGTTGCCACTTCAACACAGAGCTACTGAATTAGGTGGTTTGACTGCTGACAGCTGCCTAAAAACAGCCAGCCCCCTTTGGTTGGATCCCGTTTATTTTCCTCTCGCCCTTTGCCACAAGAGGAACCCACTGGAGGCCTCTGAAATATAAGGGTAGCTTTCCCAGAAACTCTCTCCAGCTGAGACCTCTGCTACCTCCCATTATGGGTGCATCTTTTTTAGGTGTCCTAGTCAAATTTTGATGACACTTGAATCGGTGATTGAAAAGGAGGACTTTAACAGGAGGCACCTACCCACAAATGGGAGTGTCTTACTCACTCACCATGGTCTACAGTCTTTCGTGTTCAAGGAAAAGGTATCTGAAAGTGTCACCAGGGACTGGTGTCTCTGGCAGATCCAGACAGCTAAAACTCTGGGTAAAATGAAAGAAGAAAGGAGCTCTGACTCAGAACTGTCCTTCACTGCTGAGCATTCCCCAGAGGGCTCAGGGACAGCAAAAAATATCTTCATCACTGCTGTTGGGAGAGTTGCAACCGAGCTGAAGGACTTCAGGGAAGACTTGTCTTCATTTCCCTCAGCTAAAGACCAAATCTACAGGGACGTGATGGCAGCTGCAAAGACATGAAGCTGAAAGAAACTGGCAGGGATTAATCATGCCCTTTTTAACATTTTGGAAGGATGTTGGTCAGAAGTGTATCAGATGTTGTTTAATCAGGCAGTTGTGGAGTCTTTCACACCTTCAGGGCACATTTTCAATAGTTACTAATTTTCAGGGTAACTGAGCAAGATTCAGGTTTATGACTTAGTGGTGGGAGGAAAACATCTCCAAAAAACTGAGTCATTTGATCTCAGGCACAGAGTACATCAACAGCAAACTCAAGCACAGTCGTAAGATTAGAGATAGAGAGAGACATGCGGCTGACCTCAAAGGTCACCCCATGCGTTTCCCAACCAAACTCCAGAAGTAATTATGCTTGTGGTTTACTTGAAGGACATCACATAATGGCGACCCCACTACCTTCCCAGAGAGTCTGTTCCGGTACCCGGAAAGTTAGAGAAACCTTCCTAATGTCTAACCCAAACTGCACTGAGTCTTGCTTAGTTTAATCCACGGTTGTCTCATCCAGCATGGGCAAGGAGGGCAGAAACCATGTGCATACCTGAAGGCTGCCGCTCAGCCCCCCAGAGTTTCCTTTTAAAAAGTAACATATTTTTTCAGTTGTTTATCACGAGTTTTGTTTTTCAGAACAGAGATCTCTCACCTCTGGATTTCTCCTGGCTGACTCATTTTATTGATGTGAGGTGCCCAAAATTCGGTCTGCCACTCTAGCTGGGGCCTTACTGGTGTTGATGTTGGGGATGGCATTTGAATCTTTGAGGATGCTCATGCCATCGTATCATGATGCTATTGCCTACTGCGCCATGGTGGGCTATAGGATTCACCACCGTCACAGCCAGCATCACACCACCACCAGATACCAACAGCTTTAGGCACCATAACTTTCAGATTAGCGCTGATATCTATAATCTTGTGCTCTGCCCTCCAACAGCTGCCCAGGTTGGTCTGACCCCACAGTACCTCTGTCTCTATCTGATCCATTCCACTTCTCAGATACTTGTTAACTCTAATTGTGGGTGTGGAGTGGGGACAGCAGTGCAGGATGAAGTGGAATGATTACTTGATATGTCTTGAAGGCTCTCCTACCATGCGTATGAATTTCAAGATGGTTTTTTTTCCCCAGAATATTTCTCTAATTTGTTTTGACCACTTCGAATAATAGTCCCACTACCCCATGTCCTTGAACTGCTTTCCTGCTTGGAACAGTCTGTGAATTTAATAAGGATACAGTCTCCTCCATCAGCTGAGCTACCAATGAAGATGTTGAACAGGATCTCGGACAGACTTTGTGGAAGCGTGTGGCCATGTTCTTCCACTCTGGTGCGGACCATTAAAGGCAGCCCCCCTGGGAGCGCTCTCCAGCGCTTCCCACATGTATCCCAATGCATTGCGTCAGCCTCCAGTCTCTCAAATAATGCCACAGGAGACATGATCCAAAGTCTTTGTAAAGAGAAGCGATATGAAATCATCTGCCTCTCCCTTACCCACAAGGTCTGTTACCAGGTCACAAGAGGAAATCAGACTGGTTTGAGAAAACCTGGTCTTGACAAACCCCTCTCTCCTGTTACTTTCCAGGTGCTTGCAGAAAGTTGGTCTCAGCAGTCATTTCGAAATGAAAAGAAGTTCATCCTCCCAGTCTATAGGTTCCAGGATCCGTCGTTTCCTCCCAGTCCTTTTTTTTAAAGATAAGCATAACTTCTCCCCTTTCTTAATCTGAAAGCATCTTCTCACCCTGCTCAAGTTCCCCAAGACAACTTCTAGTGGCTATTTTTAAGTATCTCGGAAGAGTCCCTGGGAGCTAGGCAAGTTGAAGGTATCTGCTGCTTCTGGGTACTTTCAGCTTTGTAGGTGTCACCTGTCAATAACCTACCCTCTGCACTGAGCAGCAGATCAAAGTTCTTCCTGGTCATATTATGATGGTCAGAGCACGTAAGAAGGGATTTTCCATTGCCCCAGATCAGTTTTGTGCTATGTTTTGGCCTTTCTGATTTAGTCCCAGCATGCTCAATACAAGGAGGCTCATCTTGTTGAAGCTGACCTAGTTTCTACTTTCTTTATGCCTAGTTTCTATTTTCTGTATGCCACCTCCTGACGTAGAGGTCAATGAAGAGCTTGAGATTTACCGTACCTATAATGATGCTTCTTTCCTTCACTTTAGAGAACTTTGTACTTGAGATCTCATTACCATTTATTTTAAATGGAGAAACGAGTCAAGCATGCAGGCAGATTTGGGTTCCGCTACAGGCATTTGCAAATCTGCATTTCAAAACTCTTCCAAAACAGACACTTTTAAAGAACAAAAATAATGGTTAGTCATAAAATCATTCGCGATTTGGGGACCTAAAATAAAGAGTGAATTTGTGTGTTATTTCCCCTGTTGCCTGTCTCATGTAAAAAGTCTTTTCAATTACGAAACTGTGGAGCTGTCCTGAATCACAGCTTGTAGTACAGGAAGGCTGACCACCTCCTCTCTGAAGTGCTGATGCACTGAACATTAAATCAACCTTTCAGCAATTTCAGTAACAAACACATTTAGGATTTACAGTAGGAAAAAAAAAAAAAATCCAGCAGCAAGGGCAGCCAATGCAGTTAGGTAATGCAGGTAGGCATGCATTGCCCAGGCATGCAGCGGAGGCTACAATAAGTTTTTGTGAGTAGATGGGACAGGCAGCTGCCAGGAATGGTGTACTCCGGACTGAACCTTTCTGGAGGCTGGTGATGAACTAAGTGTCCTTTCCGGGTCCATCTGCTCTGCTGTTTGGGACACTCACAAGCTCCCAAGTGTTTTATGTTGGTCATATCGAGGTAGGGAGGCAGAGGATTTAGGAGTTTGCAATGGTCCTTTGGCAAGTCCCTGTCAAAGCTGAGATCAGAGCTCAGCAAATCCTGGCTCTCGTTCCTGCAGCCGGCGGGGTGTTTTTCATAACAGCAGAGACAAGTCAAAGGAGGACCAGGTCTGACATTTCTCATAAAGAATTTCCTCTGTGTTTGCAAGTTAAGTGAACACCATTGTGTTTTGCCAGCGAAACCCAGTTGCAATTCAGCTTTTGCTGACTTGCGTAGCTCGGTTGAAAGATAAAGAGCTTTTCTGCTTTGGGGTAGGGATCCAAGGCGACTGGCTTGCTGTGCTCGGTCCCCAGCCGAAACCAAGGTGCTGCGGTATCAGTAACTGCTGCGTACGTGGAAGTGTCGCACCACTTCCTACGCCCGATGGCTGAACGCTATCTAGCACACGCGGCACACAAACCCCTTTCCTGTATCGGGGTTGCTGACACTGAGCAGGGCAGCTTTGCTTCTCCTAAAAAAAAAAAAAGACTGAAAAATGTCCCGGCTCTGCTTTCCCATTTGCAAAGTGACGCAGAGAGATGGTGGCTCCCGGGGAAAGCCCCTTCCCCAGCGAGATGTCTCGGTGCCGTGCAGAGAGCGGTGCTGCGGGCAGGCTGTTTTCTTTCTCCCATGTGACGTCTTCGGAGTGCCCTGCATGGGATGAAGCGAAATACTTTGTATGCACGTATTAAAAATAGTTGTTTTTTTGGAAAGTAAAACCTGGTTGCCTTGTGTTTGGTTGCTGATGTAGATTGCTGAGGGCCTGACAGCTGTCGCGCTAGGAAGGTGGGACTTTCAGGATGGGTTTTGTTCAAACAACATAGTCAGGAAACAAAGAAGTCCAGAGTTTTTAATACCTTGGGTCTGTGTGTTTTGCCCTTGAACATCACTGGGCAGAAGGTAGATAAAGAAGTTCTCCATACTGGCTTTTCTTTTTTCCCCCTAGTTTATCAATAATGTTATCTAACCTTGTTGCAATTAATTGCAATAATGAAATCGAAAAATATTAATTGCAATGTTTGTAACTTGCACTGAAATCCATCTTCTACTAGAAAGTCAGTCCCTGACTGGTAGAGAAACCAATAAAGCTATGAGTTTTTACCTGCCATTAGCAAATGTTATTTACTTATCTTCAGGGACAGATTGTTCCTGCAGGCCAATTTGTTTGGATGACTGAGAATAAACAACATGCAGCCTTTTAAAGCCTACCTAGATGAGCTGCCTGAATGGATGCTAAATGAAAACAATTTGGAGCACGAAGGAGTAGTTTGAGAGTAAATAATATCTTTAAGTCCGTTCCTCTATTTTCTCTTCTGAACGTTTGAGTGATTTCCAAGAGCAAAAATAAAAGTTCAATATATAGCATGACATGCGGAGAAAGAATCTCGGATGAGCAGAAGACTTCGTGTTATAAGCACTGACAAATAATACCCAAATAGCTGGAGGGCACCTGTGATCTTCAGAAGAGATCAGCTTTGTAATGGAATAATCTGGCTGAGCAGTTGCCCTAGGTTATAATAAAGAGCGGCGTTTTCTGTTTTAATCCTGCAGAAGAATTATGTTTTGAAAGGTTTATATTAAATAAATGCATGGGTTTTAATGGAAAGTTTGTGCCACTAATCCCAACGTGCTTTCCAAATAAAGCATCCATCAGTGTCCACGGGGAATATCCAGGAGTAAGTGTGAGTGGTACAAAAAGAGAGTCACGTTCTGAGCGTTGTGTTTCCTGTGGCACACCTCCCAGGATACCGTGTTGGGGCTGATGGTAACAGCTCTGCATTTATCAGAAACTTTTCTTACCATCGAAAAAACGGAAAAGTGTCAGCCAATGCATTTTGTGCTGATTTCTGTCATATAGGTCTGCGGCTGATGGAAAAACAAGAACCGGAGCATAGAAACCAAGCTCTAAACCCGGTATTTTCTACCTTGTTATTGCTCCAGTCTTACCCACATTGACCTGTATTTTGGTCTTATTTTGAATAACTGTCCAGATCTTTTTCATAATGCCCATGGTTTTATAAAGATTTGCCTTTTGATATTTGAGGATGGACTTGACTCCACGCTGACTCCTTCCTCCCCACCTCCTTTGGGTTCTGTAGCACCCTCTGTAACCATAGGAAGGTGTTTTTTTTAAAGAGACTTCTAGTTTTTGCAGATACAGGAGTTAAAGGGAGAAAAAAAAGAGATGTAGGTGGCAAATTCCAGGTTAATCTCCTCATTCATTACTCCCATGGAGTCAGTGTCCACACACTGAACATGAGAGCCAGATTTGGCTCCTTCTGAAGCTACGCTTCACATCTTGTGAAGCCCAGGCAAGACCAAAAATATCATCATGGAAAGACTGAGGTTGGAAGGGAGCTCTGGAGAGTCCAAACTTTTGCTTGCAGCAGATCTAACATCAATGCTAGATCAGGCTGCTCAAGGTTGACTCCATCCCGAGTTTTGTGGTATCTCCAAGTGTTGACGTTGGACAGTTTGAGCAAGCCCACCACTTTGCATCCAGTACCTCCACCATGAGGTTGGTGTGCTTCTGGTTTAGGGTTCCCCACTCCCAAATGCCACCGGTGGCATTTGCTCTTGCTTTGCCCAGGCGCAACAGTCTATACTCAGAACTGGTGAATCTGACTTTTTCTACCAAGGCAACCTAGAGATCCAGTGAGGACAACCAGGTGTGGTCCAACCCCAAAGATTAAACCTGCAGAAACACCTAAAAAAACCTCCAAAGATTTATTACTAATGGGATCTGCTTCTTAACAAGCCAGCGTGGATTTCAAATGCATCTCCTATAAAACAGTTTTGCTGGGCTGGTTTCCTCACTGGTGTCAGCAGATACTTCTGCTTTTGCTTTTCAAGAGTGAAACAGCCTCTGGTTAGACCCATATGGCGGACTGCATGTCGACGGCTGTTGCAGCTTGCCTAGACACAAGGCTGCTGCTGCCTAACGCTTCTCTAACCTCATCAGCTACCTTCTCTGCCCTGGAAAATAGCCCCCGCTGAGAGACGTGGTCCCGGCAGTTGGTCCTTGCTGTGAATTTTGTGTTATAGGGAAGCGCCTTCATCTTAGGAAAGGCATCAAAGAGGCAGCTGAGATGAGGTCTGAGCTGGCTGCGTGCAGGTTTCTGCATTTCCCTGCTGGGTTCCTGTCTGCTTCTGTTTGAGGAAAATCTTTGTTCATCACTGAAGAATTTGCCCGTTGTTATGGCTCATTTTCTCACCCTGCTCTAGTTAGACCTGCAGACCCGTCAGCCCTCCGTGTTCCCATTCCTCTCCCCTACTTGGAAAGATGGGTGCTGCCCGTATACAACACTTTCAAAACCATGTTGGTGCAGAAACCCACAAAACAAAGGAAATGCTGAGTTTAGCTTACCACAGTTCGTGACTCACCGTATCTTGTTGACATACTCCTGGAAATACCCATTTCAAATTTCCCCACTTGCTTATTATGGACACAGGTATATTTTTATAGTAAACTTGTTCTCCGCGTGCTTATAGTGAAAACGAGCATTGAATTCTGCATCCATAGCATCGAAACTCAAGATTTTCTCACGCATCCTATTGGCAATGTCCATGTTCCACAAAGTGGAACAGCAGAAAACCAAGCCGCAAAGGAAGCGTCACTGGTCCTCTTGGGTTGTGCTCAGCTCTCTGAGGTCATCTATTTGGGCTAAGGGGAGTGTTACAGGGTAAGGCTGCATCGCAAGGGGAAGAGTCAGCCTAGAGGAAGTGTGAGCTGACTTTTGAGTTGCTCCATTGCATCCATGAGCTAGCTCTTGGTCTAGCAGGAGGTCTGATTCAGAGCGACTCACCTGCACAAACAGCTTTTGACTTCACGTCTCAAGCACCCCAAATTTGCATCTAGCCCATAGCTAGTTTAGCACGAGCTTATCTTCATGCTAGGTGATTTTCTGGTGCTAACAGCTATTTTGGGCTTGAGTAACATGCAGAGCACTACTTTATACCCAGCCAACCCTGACAAGAAGTAAGAAAAAAATATCTCTGGTCCTCATCGTCTGTTGGCTTCTCCAACCACATCAAACAACTGGATCTAAGAACGTTAAGACTGAACTGCATGAACTGTATCCTTCCCTCCTATTCCTTGCTACACTGATTATTTTTCTTTTGTGCTCTCAAGAGAGCATCCTGCCACACAGGAAAGGTGCTGCGAGTGCAGCAGGTCCTCCTAGAGCATTACGAAACTCCCCTGAAATTCCTGAAAAAAAAAAGGTCATGAGAATGAATGAGGAGGCTGTTTGCATCAGAGGTCTGTCCATAAGGACAGGGCTTTGGAAAAGGATATCGTCTGTATTTTTATGTTATGCTTTAGCTAAGTAAGTAATATAAAACAAACATCATGTATATAGAGATGGCAACATAAAGTGGGACTCACCTCGTGTAATCTTAGAGGTGTAAATCAGAACTTGTCACCCTGGGATTCCTTATAGTCATCAGAGAGAAATAAGCATTTTTATAGTATAATTCACTTAATCTGCCTGGTGTGAACTGTGCCCTGGAAATGTGTGTTCGTCTTTTATTGACTCTAAAGGGAGTGCTGAGAACTTGCTCTGAACAGGGCGAATCCTGCTTAGCCATCAACAGAGCTCCAGAAGCAAATCATACAATCATAGAATAGTTTGGGTTGGAAGGGACCTTTAAAGGTCATCTAGTCCAGCCCCCCTGCAGTGAGCGGGGGCATCTTCAACTAGATGAGGTTGCTCAGAGCCCCGTCCAACCTGACCTTGAATGTTCCCAGGGATGGGGCATCTACCACCTCTCTGGGCAACCTGTGCCAGGGTTTCACCACCCTCAGCGTAAAAAATTTCTTCCTTAGATCTAGTCTGAATCTCCCCTCTTTTAGTTTAAAACCATTCCCCTTGTAAACCTGGGACTCTGAGTCATTTTGACGGGATGAGCTAGGAGGGGGTTGTTGCAATTGTTTGTGTTAGTGTGGCTTTAAAGGCCAGTTTCTTGAGAATGCAGCTTAATTAGGAAATGTCCCTGGCCAGGATTTGAGTCCTGGCTACTTTCTTCACCCATACATCGTGATGTAGCAGCGGGCCTCTGTCTGAGCGCTGTCTTTCTATTCCCACTGGTCCTCAACTTATATTCCAGATGCAAATTTTAAGTAGCAGGTAGTAGAGAGCAGATTTTGTTGATTCTAGATTCAGTCACAGTCTTTAACATATACATCCTTGAAATGCACTTGGAAAACATTAACATCTTATGTCTCGGGCACTCAAAATGCGAAGGGTTTCACGCTGACCTCCCACCATGTGCATTCAACTTAAGTGGTTGGCTCATGCTCCTTGTCCACTGTAAGAAAAACCATCACCCTGCAGTTGGGAAGAGCAGGCTGTTTGCTCATGCGCTCTTAAACATGGATCCTAACTTAAACTTAGTAAGTTTGTTGAATGAATTCCTAAGATCAACCTAAGTGGCATTTAAGCACTTAATACCCAGTGGTTTTACCACCTTCCCAAAAACTAAGTGTTGCATCTGAATCCTTTCATCACAAATATGTTCAGGAATCAATGAGCGTGAGCACTGAGCAAGATTTGTGAATGAAGGATCTGTTTATTTAGAAGTCTGGATTTTTCAGTAATGGCAAGAAAGACACCAAAATACAAAATGACAAAACACATAGTTAAGATTATACTTAACAGGAATAAGGTGTCTCCTGGCAGCTTCAGCATCTCTGAGGGCTTTCTTTTAAATCACAACTTCTGTCTCTTAACAGAAGATGATGTCTGTATATCGGCGGGATCTGCCACCCTCCTACGATGCAGCGTGATCACATCTCTTCTGGCTAGAGGCAGTGAGCACTGAACGACTAGAGTTGACATCTTCGGAGATGAAGTGAAGATCAGGGTTGCCCACCATGGACAGCTGGCTCTTCCTGCCATGCCACATCCACGGGCTTCAGGGGATGCCAAGTCCGGCAGAGACAACCCAAGGCGCAACCCCCGAGCAAAGGGGCTGCTCTTCCTAATTAGCGACGAGGCTTTTCCTCTGGAGTTTGGTCTGACATATTTCCGCCCACAATCAACAATCTAATTTCCATATAGAGTGAGCCAGCAGCCTAACTGGAAGTCTTCATGTTGACGTAACTGCTCATTACCCTCAGCATAATTAATGTGCAGTAACACAGCCTGTGTTTATTGCAGAGAGGGCCAACCTGGGGCTCCCGGGTGGCTGAAGCGCAGTTCTCACGGTGGGGTGACTTTGCATGGCTAGCAGAGGAACTGGGTTGGTGCAGAGACTGTTGGATATCATCAGTCTCTCCCTGTGGGGGGAGATGAGCTGATGGGGTCTCGTTTGGTTCGTGTCTATCCCCCAGAGGAGTCAGAACCAGGAATCTGGAAACGTGCCCTCTTCTTGGCTCTCTGAGGTACGTGATGTGTTTTTTGTGGCTTTGGGCTGTAGAAAGACTTTCATGTACAACTCTCAGGACTGGGGAATTTGGCCATCTACTGCCTTGTTATAATTGTCCAGACAATATCTGAGTGTGTTGGGGCAGGGCAGGGCAGCGGGGGGAGAAGATGGGAGGTGCATCTACCATAGGGTCATAGAAATGTTGGTTGGCAACATCAGCGGGAGGACTCTAATTCAACCTCCTGCTTGAAGCAGAAGCACTGTCAGCTCTAGACTGGCTTAGCCATGGTTTCATCCAGCTAAGCCTTGAGTCACCTCCACAATTCATCATTTGTCATTTCCCAACAACCTGTCGCAGTACTGTACTACTCTCCTGGAGACATATTTTACCCTGCTGTCCAACCTGCACCTCCCAAGCCACAGTCTGAGGCTGCTGCCCTTTGTCATAGCGCCTGGCTCTACCACAAAGAGCTTGACCTCGTTATCTTTGCCCTTCTGAGTAGCTGTAGGCAGCTATTGGGCTGCCCTTCAGCCTCCCCTTTGCCAGGCTCAACAAGCCTGAATCCCTCAACCTATTTTCCTAAGACGTGTGCCCCACGCCTCTGACCACGTTGGTAGCATATCTCAGAGCAGCTCCAAACCAGTCAAGTCTCAACAGGATTTGGGAATCCACGTACATGGTGAAATCCTGGCCTTAATATACAAATGTCTTCCAGAAAGAGAAATCAGAGGAGTCTTAATAAACAGGTTGTATTATTAAGTAAAGATATTGTGTCCTCTTAAAAATATATCTGTACGAAACCACAGGATGGATTAGTTTCCATACAGACCAACCTGTTCATGAAGTCAAAGCACAGTCATGAGTGCTGGTATAGCTTATGAAGAAGGGTGCTTTTATCACTGCGCGGTGGAAGGAAGGAAATCCCACAAATTCAGGCTCCAGAGTTGCTTTAATGTCTTGGAACTTCCATTGTACCTGAGGAACTATTGCAGAGATACTTTCCAGTCCAACCTATTACCCTTTGATTTCCCTTGCTGTGAACAAGACCAGCAGTTAACCGGCACAGTTGCTACTGCTTTTCTCCGGATAAAGTTTGCACGTTGCTGGAGGTGAGTGACCCACTGCCCATAAAGGGGAGCAAAGCCTGGAGGAGGAGGGGGAATGGGACGTGCTCCAAGCTTGCAAAAAAAGTGCATTTGCTCACTGCATCACCTTGACAGGCTGCGGTGAAGGCTGGGGTTGACTATTTTGGGTACAGCAGCAAAGCTGCCGTGCTGCTAAGTTGAACGAGGGAGCTCTTTGAGGGAGAAGTAAACTGGAGGGATGGAAGAAAGGAGTCTCATGAGCCCTACAAAATGCAAAAGGACATAATCATAGAATCATGGAATCCTTAAGGTTGGAAAAGACCTCTAAGACCATCGAGTCCAACCGTCAACCCAACACCACCATGCCCACTAAACCATGTCCCTAAGCGCCTCATCTACACGTCTTTTAAATACTTCCAGGGATGGTGACTCCACCACTTCCCTGGGCAGCCTGTTCCAAGGCCTGACCACTCTTTCAGTAAAGACATTTTTCCTAATGTCCAGTCTAAACCTCCCTTGGCGCAACTTGAGGCCATTTCCTCTCATCCTAGATCCCAGATCTGTCTTGACCTCCCCTTTGGTGCTAATCTCTCATGACCCAGGCCATTGAGGAAGCATTGCTAGGAAGATCTAGTCAGGAGTGATCTGTGCTTACTGACCCGAATGTGCATGGTCCCTCCTTTTCCTCCCGCGAGCATACACCTCCTCCATCCCTGACCGCCCAGCCCTGACCTCACTGGCTGGATTTCCCCATTGATTCAACACTTGCCTTTTTTAGTGCAGCACCATAAAACCAGCAAGAAGCCAGCCCTCCTGTCCTGGTTTCGGCTGGGATAGGGTTAAATTTCTTGCCTGTGCTGTGTTTTGGATTTAGTATGAGGAGAATGTTGATAACACACTGATGTTTTCAGTTGTTGCTAAGTACCCTCCTAGTCCAAGGACAGCTCCCATGCCTACTGACTGAGCTAGGGACACAAGATGGGAGGGAACATAATCAGGACAGCCAGCCCAGCTGGCCAATGGGGTATTCCATACCATGTGACGTCATGCTCAGTATATGAATGGTAGGCGTGATCCAGGAAGTACCGATCGCTACTTGGTTATCGGTCAGCGCGGGTGGTGAGCAATTGCATTGGGTATCACTCATTTTGTATATTCTACCATTATTATTATTATTTTCCCTTTTCTGTTCTATTAAACTGTCTTTATCTCAACCCACGAGTTTTTCTCACTCTTATCCTTCCGATTCTCTCCCCCCCCACCGGTGGGGGGAGTGAGTGAGCGGCTGTGTGGTATTTGGCTGCCTGCCGGGTTAAACCACAACACCTCCCCACCCTGAGTCATGGGGTTGACTTTCTTGAACTTCAAGCAAACAATTTTTTTTGTTTGGGGAAACCCATCTGTCTGACATAACCTAGACTGCATCTGCAACCACTTCTAGTCCACAAAAGGTGTTGAGATGCAGAAGTTGTCTGCTGATTTTCATACCACAGTGCAAGAACCGAGCTTCTTCCTGGGTACATGGGAAAGAGCTGCTTCGAAACCTAGAGGTCTGACCCCAGTGACGGTGTGTCTTGGCCTGCAATGCTTTTCCAGATATACCCCAAAACCAGAGCCACCAAGAGAGGGGGTGGATTTATTGTGCAAGGCTTTTAAGTATCTAAAAGTCAGACATCTGTAACCGAGCAATCAGCTTTGACTGCCTTTATACTCAACACAGAAATAAACACTTTAATTGGAACTATTTTACAGTTTTAAATTTTACTTTTGCTTAATGTGGGCTAACAGGAACTCACCTCTGGGGACACCTTTTTCTCTCCATTGACTATAAAGGGCAGGTTTGGAAATCTCTTTTTCAATGAGTTAGGATGAATGAATCCCATATAGAGAGATTTTGGGGGTTGGCATGTCTTATTATTTCTTCCTTTGTAAGATTTTTATATAAGATTATTTTAAGATTTCACAGGTACAAACACAACACTCTTATTCTCCTTCTACATCAATATTACATCACTGCTTTTGCCATCCGCATTTTACCTCTGCTCCCAGGCAAATATCTTGCTTTTTCCTTGCTCTCTTCATCCATCAACACCCAACCCACAGAACTACTGGCATGCATCGGTGATGAGGGGTTTCGGTTATTGCCCAATCCTCCCCAGCGGACTCCCTGCTGCTGCATGAGAATCAGAAAGTGAAAATAACGGACTGATTTTTGGTCTCCAAAGCTGAACAAAACTGAAAGAGTGAAAGTAACCACAGGCAACCCGACAGCTCTCGGCTGGTGAGTGTTTGTAGCAGCGTAATGCTTCATCGGTGACAAGGAGGAGACCCCACTGTCTAACCCCTAAGCGTTACCTGCTCTGCACGCACAGGGACCGTGGCACGCAGTCTGGTGGAGTTAATATAACTAAAGTTACCCAAATCACGTGCCAACTTTTTCAGCTGAACTGTACTGTATTTAAAACACTGTTGATCCTTTTGGGGAAAGGATGGATTGAAGACATTTGTCTCCAAAATGCAAGGATTGCCATAAGCCAGCATTTGGCGTGTTGTGTAGAAGAATAGCTTAAGGTAAATAGTTTAAAACGGATAATATACACCTGCTCTCCTTGGAGGGATTAGCAACCTAGTAAATCTTTTACATCCTTACCTCTTCACCACATTTTCTCCATAAACGCGATACTTTTCACATGGCCCTGCACGAGGGTTGTGTTGTTTGCATGGGAGATGGGCCATGTTCCTTAACAGAGAGCTGCACGGCAGAGCTGCTTTGAGACCACTTCTGGGGCACTGGGGAGGGACAGAAGAAGCAGCTGCTGCCTCTTCTGGGCATCTCAAATCTTTGGTCTGAGCTGGGTCAGTTTTTTAACCATCACTTGAAGCTCACGCTGATTTGAACACCTGGGAAGGGTGAACATACTTGGCATACGTGCGTGTCTCAGCATCCTGGTTGTTGCAAAAGAGTGTGCTGGCCTTGAGGTGTCTACACTCCCTCTCTGTCCTCGCTCACATCAGCAGAGGACCTCCCAAAACCAGAGGTGACACACAGGTCAATGAGGGTGGCATGTCCAGCATCTGGACATCTTCAGGTCCTGCCTGTGGCCATGGGATACCATGATCTTTGCTGCCCTCTAAAGAGAACAGTCCAGAACAGCGTACATCTCCTCGATTCACATGTCCAAGCGACGTTTCTTTTCTTTACCTTTTGTTTTCTCATGCCCATTTGGCTTCTGCTGCTGTGATTTACTCCTTCCTGAAGACCTGCACTTCTCAATCTACTTAGCATCTCCTTGGCTATTCATTTGCTTCTTCCGTGGGGACCGAAAACTCAAGAGAAGGCTTTGGTGGAACGTCTTTTTCTGCAGCAGAGATAGTGCCCTCCTCCGATGCTGCTGGTTCAAAAACCCCTTTTCCTGCATTGCAGGAGGTATTTGCATTTCCCTGCATTTGGACAGCTACCTCATAGCTTGCCCTGCTTTGAGCAGGAGGTTGGACTGCTGTCTTTAGCATTTGATAGAAAGAAAACTGAGGTAGATATCAGGAGAACATCCTTGTGGAGAAGCCAGATCTGGACTTCGATACACTTTCCCTAGAAAAGTGCTGCAAGTTCAGTTTCTTTTCAACCATGACATGCAAAAATTATTGGAATACTTCATCTACGAATCTCTGGGCTCCCAACTGGGAGAAGACTGGAAGGTCCAACAGGATTTTTCCATCTCTGACCTTTACAAGTTGAAGAAATGGAGGTTTGTCTTAAAGGACAGACCACATGGGAGCTGGCCTGCAGGAGAGCTCATTCAACATCACTCACATCACCTCTCCACCCAGAAAGTGCACAGCTCTGGACAACACGTGGGCACTGCCTACAGTGACATGAAAGGCAGAGTGCCAGTTATTAAGCATTAGAGCACAATTTTTATAAAAATCAGTGAAATGCAAAAGCATGACCTCATAGACCTCAGGAGTAGGAGGAGAGGTTCATGGCTTCTTCTGGTTATTTCTGGTTTTAACAACCAACTTGTTATTACAGTATTCCTGGACTGTTACCTATATTTTAGACACAGTACATTTTTTGGATACACTCAGGAAAATTTGCCCAGATTAATTAAAACTGTGGACAAGTGGCAGAGTTTGGTTTCATTCCCACTGCTCATCCGTTCACAAGCAAACTGGACTCATTTTCCTCCATTTCCAAAAAAAGAGTGCCCACATTAGGATTTTAAACAGCTTCACTGGTCCACTGTAAGAGTTAACCCAGGTTAGCTTTTGTTGATGCCAGTTACATGGAAAAACTTTTTGTTATCCAAGACTGGCTTGCTGCAAATTAGTCTGCGTGGGATTTCACCATCAGGCCTTTTGAAGACTTGAACTATGTTTCCATTGCGTTTTTGATATCACAGCTGGGTATTGATTGTATTACCTAAGCTGGTATCTGCTTTGGCTGCTTACTCTTTCACTGTGGATATTTTAAGTCTTTTTTGAAGAAAGAAGAAACTTGCTGTTGACCGCCTGTCCTCTTCCTTTCTCTGTATATGACGACCTTTTGTGAGTGGCAGCTCTCCAACCATGACCTGATACTTTACGGTGTTAAAAGCAGAGGACCAACAAGGATTGCTTGGACATCAACCTCAGCACCTTGCTGTTCTTCTTCAGAAATGTCCATCAAATGCTGTTTTAAACTAGAGTCACAGAATCCTATTGCTCCAATACCTCGAGACATGCTTTCAATGGCCAAGCTCTTGCACTGACAAAATGTAGCAGGATCAGACCCAGAGGGCAAGGGCAGAGCTTGGGAGAAATCCAGTGCGAGGAACTGCTTCCCATTGATGCTTTTACTGGGCTACAGGAGGGGCCATTTGCTAGGTCAGACAAACTGAACCCTTGGGGTTCAGAGATATATAGGGTAAGACACGCAACATGTGGCCTGGGGACTAGGGGTCTGTACAGAAATACAAAATTCAAGATAAAATAGTCATGCTCCCTGCAACTTTTAATCAACGTTTGTACAAAATATTGCCAGACCCCTTTAAACTCTGCTCCAACGTGCAGCTCAGGACAAGGGACCCTTCTTAGAGTCCCTGACTTTTGTCATATCCATTTTTGATGATTTTTGATTGTAATCATTAACAATCTTTAGTCCCATTGCCACCCCACTAATAATGTAGGAAACCAGCATCTTTCCTCCAGCTGTCCTTAGAGAGACCACAGGAGCCAACCCTTCTCCTTCCCTCTGCCCTCTGAGGTTGAGAGAGCGCAGCCTACCAAACCTTGAGTTCTGTATCCATCCTCCCAAATCCCTTTTATCCACCTGCCGTGGTTTAACCCCAGCCGGCAGCTAAGCCCCACCCAGCCGCTCGCTCACTCCCCCCTGATGGGATAGGGGAGCGAATCGGAGGG
>NW_009221914.1:24372-29178 GCF_000690835.1 Fulmarus glacialis
AAATGAGAACAAGGAATTCTCTCCTCCCCATGGGCAGGCAGGTGTTCAGCCATCTCCAGGACAGCAGGGCTCCATCACGTGTAATGGTGACTTGGGAAGACAAATGCCATCACTCCGAACGTCCCCCCCTTCCTCCTCCTTCACCCAGCTCTATACGCTGAGCATGAAATAACATGGTATGGGATATCCCTTTGGTCACTGGGGTCAGCTGTCCCGGCTGCGTCCCCTCCCAACTCCTCGTGCCCCCCCCAGCCTGCTCGCTGGTGGGGTGGGGTGAGGAGCAGAAAAGGCCTTGACCCTGTGTAAGCACTGCTCAACAGGAACGAAAACATCCCTGTGTTATCAACACTGTTTCCAGCACAAATCCAAGACATAGCCCCGTACCAGCTACTGTGAAGAAAATTAACTCTACCGCAGCCAAAGCCAGCACACCATCCCTAAGAGGAGAAACCCTGTCTCCACCAAACCTCCTTTCTGGGCAGATTGGGATCCTATTTGAACACGGGCTGGTAAAGCAGTAAGCAGAGACCGAGGTGTGCCCCCAGGATCTATAGGATGGCATTAATAAGTGCTGTTACAAAGCCTTTACAATCAGCCAAGGGAAAATATGTAGCCTGACCATAATAATTATATTCTGAGAAGCTGGAGAAGAGCAGACTGTGAACATCTGCGTGTACTCAGAGACAGGCCAGTTGGTCTAATGCCACCAGAGATGGTCTGCCGGGAACAGGAACGTGAGTAGGTGCTGCGGCAGCAGCGGCAGTGCCCCATGGGGAATGAGGAAACGGAAAGGGAAATCACCAGACAGAGTTATCTGCTTCTGACACGTGATGCTGCCGGTCAGCAAACTTGGGAGAAATCCTGAGGAAATGGCAAATCGCAATTGTCACCCCATTTCTGGGCAGGCATGAATGGATGTCCCCTGAACAATAGAAATCTTCTCTTTTCTGTGCGTTTCCCTTTTTATGAAAAGGGGCAGGTTTATGACCGGGTATATATTGCAGTGGGACTCTTGAGGGATCAGACGACCGTTTCTCCAGGGGGAAGAGTGAAGCAACGGTTCAGCTTCCTGTTCTGAGACTCTGCTTCAAGGTACGCTCTTGCTCCTTTCTCGCCATGGACTGCAATATTTAAAGTGTTTCCTTAGCTTCGGAATAAATACCTCAGACAAAGGGTGGGCTGCAGTTGCTAAGCTCTAACATCCTCCCTCCAAGGAGAAAATGAGAGTTTATGCATGCACTGTATTTTGCAGCTCTTCAGCATTTTATATGAGGGAGGGCAAGGAGAGAAGGAATGACTTGGGAAAGAAACGCAAGCATAGAAAAGTAAAGATCTGGAGAATATAAGAGAGACACTTAGAGGCAGAAGAGACTGGAAGAAGCTTGGAAATTGTCACCACACGAGCTAATCCCTGGTCTTCGAAAAAATAATAAAATCAAGCGGGCTCCAGGAAAAAATTCGCTTTTGGTGATGCTTGGATCAAAACCTCAAAGAAGGAATGCTATTCCCAAAGGGAATAAACTACCCCACTATGAACTGACACTCCCAGAAGCTGATCCCCCAGATCCCATTAGATCTGAAGCCCTCAGCATCTCTGGCAATGTGTCACCCATCTGGTAAAGTCACCAAAACCTGGTGGGACACTCTGAAGCGGTGGCAGTGTTCCTGCCGCTCACCTGCTGCCCCAGCCAAATGTTGACCCTGGCCAAGGATGCTTCGGGGAAACGATCAGCATGGGAAGCCTTGGGAACAGATGCACAAGGAGATGCCTGATGGTGAACTGAGATGTCTAATTGTAGGAAAACAGATTCTGTCTTGGTTTTTTTTAATTATTCATCTCGATGATTGCAATTTCTCCTGCCTGAATTGGACATCTCTTTAAAGATGAATTATTCCCTAGGCTCCAGCAAGGTCTCGGCTAGCTAAGAGCCAACACCAGGCATTGGGTTATATCTCAATGCCCCTGCCTGCAGCACGGGAGTCTGACGAAGGTTGTACAAGATGCACTGAAGATGCTGGGTGCAGACTCCCCTCCTGATCTGAGGGTGAGTAGTGCAGCCAGGCACTCCCTTACACCAGATCTGGCAACATCACTTATCTTACGAATTACTGCCCATCGATTACAGCATGCACCAAGCAGATAGGAGTTGGGTCTGTACCCTCCTTCATGTGCAACGTTGGGAACGGGTAGATTCAGGGTCTTATTTTGGCCCACTGACAGAGTTTGGCTCTCAGCTGTGGGGAAGACTTGAATCAAGGTTACCAGAAATGCCATAAAACACCTTGATAATGAAGTTTCAGTTGCCAAGTCACCTGGAAAATTCACATCAAACTGTTGAATAAGAGGGGGGGGAGCTTATTGAGTACCATAACTCCACCCATGACCTTGCAAAAGACCTCTGGAAAAACACAGGTCCTGGCTCCACCCCTGGACAAACTTACTCTAAACTTTCAGAAATCTAACAACTCTGCCTTCCTGGAGATCATATATAAACCGCCCTACGGTCACAGCCAGTTTCAGACTGTAGCAGAGGCTTTTGAAAGTCCTCTATCACTTTGGGGCTGTGAGAAGAGTCCTGTGAATACAAATATCTATGTGCCACTCTTTCACACGGTAGGTTGTTTTCCATATATCTGAAATTAAATTAGCTAGATATTTTTTAAGCTTGTGGAGGGGGTGGTGCAAAAGAAGGTCTTTTCAGTAACGTTTCTGCCTGAGCTGGGGCAGATGCTGTCATGCTCTGGCGAGTACTGTAATAAGTCACTTCTTGTGGTTCACTTTTCTCAGTTTTCAGCTTACTGGTCACCACGTTCCTGATCCAGTGCTAGTAAAGAGATAACGGACCAGATGTCTTGGGTCAGAGCAAGGGTATCTCTAGCTCAATATCCTGAATCCAATGGAAATTAATACATGAGGGTCAGGGAAAAGAATAAGAAAAGGCAAATGTGCAAGGTGAATTTCCAAGCCTTCAGCAGTCCTCAGCTCAGATATTTTCCCAGCCAAACGTGGGTTTTGTGTTTTAGAGGCCATGACAGATTTCTCTCCCACGAATCCTTTTAGCTGCTTGTCCTGCCTGCCTTATTTAAAATGTTTATTATTTTAAAACCACTCCGTCGAATGTCTAGCAATGAAAATGGAAATATCACTGCTATCCCAAAACCTGCGGTGCATCTGAAAGAAGATAAAGCACCCTGCATCGCTGCCAGCATCACAGGGAATTTTTCAGCAGTTTTCTCCAGAAAGAAAGATCTTGCTGACTGCTGGAAGTCATGTCAACCTGGGAAAGACAAAACAGGACCTGTTTCTGTTCAAGAAATAGAAATTCCTGCACCAGCCCCTTTTACTTTATAGGAAAAACAATCAGCAAAGCTAAAGATTTGTATTGGCAGGAATCCTGTGCAACTGTGGGAAGAGCTGCCCCTCAAAGTCTGCATTGCTACAGCAGCAGCCAGGGTGCCAACGATACAGAGACGTCATCCCTTGTGCTTGCTGCTACCATCTGCTTGGCCTCTTTCTGTAAGTTCATTGTCTGGGGTTGGACACCCCGAAAATGCAAGCTGAGCAGCAGGACACACATTTCCCGATGTCAGCTATCTGAGAGCCAGGACCTCAAGCTGGACCACTTTGGGTTAAACAGCTGACCTAACTTTAGGGGAGATTAATCCTGCTGCGAGCACAGAGGAGTTATGGAAGAGCTGCATGTCTGTGTGAACTTGGACGGGGTCAGAGACATGTAGGAAGCGCAGCATCACTGTTATTTCCCTTCCAAATCCCCCACAAGACTAAAGCCCAGCTTGGCATTGCAGGTGGCTGAGCAGAGTATGTGCCCAGCTGCAGGTCCTCTGCTGTGGGAAGGTCCTCAGAGCAGAAGGGAGTGAGATGGTATTCTGAAATAGGGGCTCCCAGCCCCTGGGTTGCTTCAGGCTTTTTTCTCCAGTGCCAGTGCAAAAGCTGAGCTCTTGGCCAACACAGGTGGGCTGGAAAAGGTGGCCTTGTCCCAACACCATGCCTCAGTTCCAAAAAAACTTTGCTGTGTGAGCTGATTAGACGTGGGGTGGGCTTGGACCCCTCCTCAGACAGGCTAAATTCTCCCACTGCTGCCTCCTCTAGGAACCTAAAACCTATTTTAGATTTCACCCTTATTCCCCTGTTGATTTTTCCATATCCAGGAGGACAGAAGTTGTTCCCTCCTTCATCTCTCATAGTCCCCTCCTCTGACAGCCGTGTCCCACAAGCACAAAAATGACTCCAGGCCGTGATAAGCTTTCTCCCAGTTGAGTGTCTCTCTGCATTTGCCCTCCAGGTGAGCAAGAACCCTTTACTTGAAATCCTCCCCGCGATGCTGTGGCTGCTGCTGCAGGTCTCGGCGAGCTGCCTCTGGCTGGGACGCAGCGAGGTGGTGACATCCTTTGAAAGTTCATGCCCTCAGTTTTTCTTCCGGGAAACCCCCCCAAATGAAGCCCTAGAGCCGGAGAGCCCAGCCTGGATCTGCCAGCGTTACAAGAACCAGTATTACTTTGCCACCCTGTACGACACGAAGAGGCGTATTCCCGTGTACTCTGCTTACCTCTACCAGCCCGGACCTGGCACAAGACCTAAAACGTGGCTGGTTGAGCCCCAGGTGAGTGTCCTCTCTTACAGTACCTCACCCTCATTAAAAGATGAACTGCAGCATTTAACCAAACACTTCTTTTTCCTCCTGCCCACACACACATGCAAATGGACCCACTGGATGGGATTCGTCTCATCTAACTTCAAACACCTTCACCGCACGATTCCTCTGATGCATTAGAGACATCAGCAGG
>NW_009221914.1:29201-35079 GCF_000690835.1 Fulmarus glacialis
AAAAGTGCCCATTGTTCTGCATTGGCCTTACAGGAACATTAAGTCAAATTATATTGCATTACATTACATTAATTTACATTACATTAAGTCAAATGATCCCCCTCCCTGTCCCATGCTGTGGTGGGGGACCAAACAATGGGGAAAAAATATCCGACAGCAGCCAAATTTGAGGGACGAACTGTGCTGGGCTCTGATCTCCACTTCACCCTGAGCTGTTTTGCATTCCTGGCATAGCTTATTTGCTCCCAGTTAAGAGTAAATTTGGCTTTTTAAGTGGTGTGAGAGAAGTGTAGAGAAACTCAGAAATGGGTGAGATGACCCAGTGAAAAAGTCTAGGCACGGGCACTCGGCAATGAGAGTTAGGTTAACTTATGGTGAATTTATTGAGTGATATTTCAGGCAGTGAAAAGTGAGTAGGATCAGTAGCAGTCAAGGCAGAAGTGCATGATCTCCATCCAGCTGCAGTTGCCCCTTACCACCATTGCCTCAGGCTTGCTTCAGAAGAATCCACCAGACACACAGATCTCTGCAAACTACAGAGCCCTCCCAAACGTCCTTCTGATAAACTTCAAACCTTCAGTAAAAAAGACCAAGCAAATTATGGAATAGAAGAAGAGGAAATTCAGGTCACTGCTAGGGACACAGTAGCAGTAGGGTATTTAGGTGAAAATGAGCCACAGAAGAAAGCCGTATGCCCTGTTCCAGAGGAAGGCTAAATATGTTTCCCTAAATATGAAAAGAAAGGTGTTATAGTTATGAAAAGAAGCATTTGTACTTGTTATTTATTGGAACTCAAGCAACTAATTTGGTGTTGCACCACTGCAGCCTCCACATTTAGAGGGGATAAAAACTCCTCTGTTTTCCTTCTGGACCACGGACTCAGGCCATCTACGAAACCTGTGGTTTTGTTAACTTTCTTCAGAGGAGGGCTTTTTGCAGTATTTAGGTTCCCCGGGTCTCTTTGGGGATTATGAGCTCCTTTAAGAGGCTGATCATTTCTAACTTATTTTTGGTGATGCTGCTTCTGCACAGGGTGATGCTCCCTGGCACAGACCAGCTCCAAAACACGTTATTAGCACTGCGGTAGCAGATCCCACTTGCACTGAGGTATTTTTGCTTACTGAGCAAAAAAGCTTCATCCTCGCAATGAACTGGAGCCCTCCTAGAGAAACCTCACCTCTAGGATCGGTTTCCCAACACATCTCCCTGTGTATGGGGTTAGAGGAGGCAAACATTGGTGTTTCAGGAGTGTGATACGCCTGCAGCAACCACACTTACTTCTTCCCGAGTGAGGGGCAAAGCAGGAGAAGAGCAGAAGGGTCTGAATCCTCCTCGTCTCCTCCTGGTAACCCTGTGGGCTCTATGGCTCTTCTGCTCGTCCTCTTCCCATCCTGTCCACCTCCAAGGACTCCCTAAGACACCCAACCTTCGACGAGGATATCCATGTGCTTGTTTTCCCTAAGCTTGTAAAACACTGGGATGTTGACAGATTGGATTAAAAAAAGGCATGAAAACCTTTCATAGGGACTGAGAGCTCTCTTGTGGAAATGGGGCTGAACGGAGCAAAGACCAGGGCTGATGGTAGCGTGATTAGATGCAGGTGATGAAAGTTGGATGTGATTAATGGGGGTGGGAGGAACTGGCGAGAGCCCTGGGCAGATGTGGGATGTGGAGAAGGGAAGAAGGGGAACCAGATGTGGCAGGGGAGATGTCTCACCAAAGTCACCTTTCAAACCTGGGAGTGGAAAATGCTCATCGTCTCATGCGTCCACCCACACTGCCACCGCAGGTTGCAGGCTGGATTTCAAAGGTCACGAGTCAAATCGAAAGCAGTCAAATTCTGAGCTTTATTTTTTTTTTATATATATCTTTCATGTTCGTCGGGGAGGCGCAGCTTTATGATTTCTCTCCGATTCATGCATTTTCATACACTGAGATGACAAAAAATGTGTGCTCGGCACTCAGAGACTTCTGCTCCAGGGAAATCTGCTCCATTATTCCCACCCCTAATACTAATACCTTTTCCTCTTCTTTACCTGTCAAGCTGATGGGTCCAATTTATCCCAAAACTATGGAAAGAGAGTGGACCCTCTTAAATTATTTCAACGTCAGCTTAGAGCAACTCAGCAAGAGCCAGGCTATCCTCCAAGACTACAAGAACCTGACGGGTTTGAACCGCGGCCATTTGAACCCCAGCAGCCATCATCCTGACTCCAGCAGCAGGACGGCTACCTTCACCCTCACCAACATAGTGCCCCAGGATGAGAAACTCAACGGCGGCGCCTGGAACAACTACGAGCAGCAAACGATGATCAGGAGGACCCAGGGCTGTAACACCACCTATGTCATCGTGGGTGCCGTCCCTGGGAACAACTATATCGCCAAGGGGAGAGTTAATAAACCCAGCCACATCTGGTCGAGTGCCTGCTGCGAGGTGGACACCAACCACAGGAAGGCTTGGGCGGTCATTGCTGAGAACGACAAGAACGAGGTCCAGCTCCTCACGCTGGGGGAGCTGGAGGACGTGTTGACCCAGCTCTACGGGAGGGACCAGGTTTCTCTGTTTGACAGCGACTGTCCCCGGGAATAAGCCCCACTTCACATTCTGGGTGTAAAAGGCTCGGGAGCCTTCACCACTGGCAGCATCACCACACGTCCTGTGCAGCATCTGTCCTGCTTCCTTCTCTAGCGGTTTTCCAGCTCTGTCTCTCAGAGCACGTTCTCCTCTGATAAAAGGGAGAAAGAGGTCAGCAGAGCCTCCAGCTGGTTTGCTTTGCTGCCCATCCTTGGAGGGAGCTCTCTGAGCTCTCAGAGTTGCCCTGGCGACTCTGGAGGGGCAGGTTGGGTAATAGCCCATGGGCAAGGAAACCAGAGCTTGTCACTGAGACTAGAGGGGCTTTGCCTTTTTTTCCCTATTTCTCCACGCCCCTATACAGATCGTAGTTCCTTCCTCTTCTCGTTAGATATCACTGATAATGTGCTGCTGACTTGTGCCTCACCTCTTCAGGAAGGGTGTGGGTCTGGGGTCGCTCAGGTTGCCTAGGGAGGTTGTGGAGTCTCCATCTCTGGAGATACTCCAAACCCAACTGGACACAGTCCTAGGACAACCTGCTCTAGCTGATCCTGCTTGAGCAAGGGTCTGGACTAGAGGACCTCTTTGCTCCAAGGGAGGTTTAGATTGGATATTAGGAAAAATTTCTTTACTGAAAGAGTGGTCAGCCTTGGAACAGGCTGCCCAGGGCAGTGCTGGAGTCACCGTCCCTGGAGGTATTTAAAAGACGTGTAGATGAGGCGCTTAGGGACATGGTTTAGTGGGCATGGTGGTCTTGGGTTGACGGTTGGACTCGATCATCTTAGAGGTCTTTTCCAACCTTAATGATTCTGTGATTCTATGACCTGGAGAGGTCGTTCCCAGACTCAACGATTCAGTGATTCTGTGATTCATCCTTGGGCCAAGAAAGCAAAGAGCCCAAGGATTGCTTAGAGTCTGTAAGGATTATCCCGCATTCCGACCAATGCAGCCAATGACCACAGCAAAGGGTAAAGGGAGAGAGGAAGGTGGAAAGGAGGAAGACAACTAAGCATAGGAGGAATATCCCAGCTCTCTTGAAGTCTGTAGATAGGTAAAACAAAGAGAAGGAAGGAAATAACCTACATTAATCACCAGGCTCCCTATCCCTGAACTTACATGAAGACTCTGCTTATGAAAATTTACTAGCAGGTTTTTGTTCGCTTGCTTTTGGACCATGCGCCTTGAGAGCAGGAGCTGAGGTATCAGACAACCAAGCTCAGGGATGAGATATACAGCAGACTTTGACCAGTCAAAGATAAATTTCTGTGATACGCTGGTTGGATAATTTCATTCTCTGCTCTGCTTCTGAAACTTTTCTGCAGATTTATGTATAACTGATTTTGTAAAATATATTCAATGGGTGTAAAAAATCAACGTATGCCATATAATTTAGTTTCATAGTAGTTTACAATATAAATTATTTGCTCCAGTGCTGGATCATAGGGTCACCTTACACGTAAACCAGAATTTGCTTTCCACTGAAATTTCCACTGCTAATAATGCCCTAGTACCTACAGCATCCTTGCAGAAGGTAGGCTGTCCAAATCCAATCTGAAGATGCCATAACACCTACAAAAGTGTCACCAACAGACTCCAGTTACTTTTCCTATGAATGTGCATGAACAAAGTGGATCACAGTGCAAACAGCTCATACAAACTGTCTCATTTACAGAGATACCAGCTTGAGCCTGAACTTCTCAGCTCAGGAGCTGTTCATCAGCCTACTGGGTCTCATCGCTTACCCAGGACAAACGTCTTTGGAGGCTGTACAGAAACATGGGGCGGGGTTCAGGTGCAGAGTCAGACACCTACATGCAGGTGTCTCCATGTGTGCTGGGTGTCTGAGCTCTGATTGCAGCCAGCAGAGATCCAGGCGTGGCTCAACTTCATAAATAGAGGCATCCTGGGTCACTTGAGATGCCCTGATGTATGCACGATATCCAATGGGGCTGACTGATCTGCTGCAGGTTCCTTGAGGACACCCACACCCATCTGGGCCAGCAGCCAGAGGCCAGGCAAGCTCCCCAAGGGCATCTCCAGTGGGTCTGGACACCTGAGCATGGGCAACCAGATCCCACTGCAGACTACTGGGCAGTGCCTGGTAACATCATGGACTTCTGCTCCTGATGTCTCCAGCTGTCATGGTGAGAGCAGCAATAGCACTCGCTTGGGCCAGCTGTGTTGCTCAGTGAGGTAGGAAAATATTTTGCTTTTTAGGAGATCAAAGTAGGAATATCACTCACACCCCCCTTTGCTGGATACTCCCTGTGGTCCCAGGTCTCCTGCCCCGACAGATTTTTGCTCCTCGGTTCAAATGCTGACACAGACCATTGCTGGGGTGAAACCATCAGTGCTATTTCAGGTTGAGGGACCTCTGCAGACACCCCTGGGGTTGCTCATGGGGCTTCCTCTGACTCACTCAACCACCTCCTCACACCCACTAGGGCTTGAAACCGTACTCATCCTCGCTACTGCCTGTCCCATGCCCTGCCACCCCTGCTTTCCAGGCTCTGCTGGAATTCCCCGCTCCCTGACCACCCCCATGAATCACCCCTCCATCAGCTCCCTGGGCTCTCCCCAGGACCTTTTCCCCTGGCAGTACCCAGAAATGTTCTCCCCTCCACAGCAAGCATGTAAAACACATATGAAGCCAAAAAAATAAATGAATCAGCCTGGAGGCTGCCTTCCAGCAGATATCAGAGGTGCCTCACACAGCACCCTGGCTTGGAGCTGAGCAGAGGGCTGCCCCAGCCCCACGGTCCCCAGCTCCAGGCGCATCCTCCCAGGCAGCTTTCGTCTGTGATTTACGCTGGTTTCTGCTGCCCCTGGCTATGAACAGAGAATAGGGATACAGCCCTTTGATGAGCCCAGAGCCGCTCCGTGCATCATGTGTGTGCCCCCGGTGGGGTGGGAAGCTCCTCTGTCCGCTGGGAAGATACAGCTGCACTGAGATGGGAAGGTAATTTCGCAGTTTGTTCGGTGTCCGTCCGTCTTTGGGGAGAGCTCTGGGCACTAGCGGGTCTCTGGGATTTTAGACACAAAGGAAAAATGATTTTCCCTGGAGGCGCGAAGGGATGCTGGGAGCTAAACCCCATTAGCCCTATTGCTCATTGTGTCGCCGGCTGGGGTTGTTTGAACGGGCATGCAGCTCGCAGAGGGCCCCGCCACTGTCTAAGCTCGCTTCACTGCAAAGGGCAGGATCGTGCAGTTTGCTTAGTCCTTTTCCAAAAACACTGATGGTTCAAACTCCTTGAACTGAACAACATGCTGTCACATCCTGCCGGGTCCTGCACTTTGGCCACAACA
>NW_009221915.1:0-2234 GCF_000690835.1 Fulmarus glacialis
CTTAAAGCATGTGGCGGGGTGAAGGTTTTAGCAGGTTGATTGCACTGGCCAGAGCGGAAGGGTAGAGGTGCCCAGATGAACTCTTGTTCGCCATTTGAAAATAACCTGTTTTGCTCCAGACTTCGGGCTGAAGGTTATCCCGGCTATCATCATTTTCAAAGTCCAAGACTTGAGGTAAACTCGCCGATTCTGTTGGAAGTCGCTTAGTTTCCTTTCAAATGCTCCTCTTCATACGGTGCCAGCATTTCACGTCCAGGTGCTGTTCCAGCTGCTGCTGGAGGCTAATGCAAGGGAAAACCTGTTGCCACACCCCTAGGCATCTGGAACATGAGATGGCACTTGGGATTCATTCTCCAATGCAGGCTGCTGCTTGAAATGTGTCTCGGTTATTACCGTGAGAGCATTGCGGCACTATTTTTACGGCCTGAGAGAGAAATGGCACAAGTCTGGTGGCTCGTTATAGGCATTGTCCGCTGTGGCTCCTCTGTGGCAAGGCCTCCTTCTTACTGTGCTGACACCAAGTCCCTGCTAGTCAGGGGTTGTGCTGCCAGGGGGCATCTTCTGTGCAATGCCTGGGGTGTTCTGGTGCAGAATGGACTCCTGGTTTTTTTAACGTCCTCCCTGCCTTTCATACTGTTCGTGTCTTTCTGCATGAGCAGGACAGAGACCGGAATGATTTATATATTTCTGCATGGGTATTTAAACCCATATGAGGGGAATAAATAGCATGTTCAGTTCTGTAATGAAGTAGGAGGGAGGAGGCTAAGTCTTTGGGTTGTTATTTTGTCCCATTTTTGCTTTTCCCATAAGAAAAGCTGCTTAATGACAATAGCTAGCATCTGGCCTGTTAGTGATTCATAAATACCCTCATTCATTCATCTTATTTATTAAAAGAAGAACGAAGTAAATGGCAAAACACTATGTCTCAAAGCGATACACTCAGCCAATATTTGCTACCTTGCTTCATCTGGTGTTTTGTTTTCTGTTCATGTTGTGTCTTATTCACAGTTGGGCCTTATACCACATAGACATACATGTATACACGCATAATTCTTTTTCTTTGTGAATCATCTGTAGTCTTATAGGCAAAGTTATGAATCTCTTCACAAAATTGCGTCTCAGATACTCCCAGGTTTAGTCATAAATTGGATTATAGCAAAGGTAAGGTATAATGCAAAGCAATAATAGAATATAATACAACTGGCTGACAGCAGGCCAAACCGCCACACTCATTTTTCTAGCATATCTGTGTGGAAACGTCCACATTGGCTCTTTTTTATGATAATTTAGAGAGAAGGAAGGGAAACCGTATTACCAGTTTTCCACTTTCCCATTTCTGAGTATGGGGCTCCCTGTCAAATCTGACTTCAGCCTTTCTTGACATGGGGAGTAGTTATGCTTTTTCATTTATAATACTATTTTCCTTGAGGAAAATCTTGATCTCAGCTTTCTGCAGTTTATTATTGCCTGGGCCTGTGGAGCTAGTCTCCAGTTCATATTGACATGTGCATGGCAATATTTTAATTTTTTAAAAATATAATAATTTCTCAGGTTTTTAAGAAGAAATCAAAGAGGATCTGCCAATCAAGAGATCTATCATGACTGGCAATCCGTGTAAGAGACTTGCCTGGGGTGACTGTGAGTATTTCAGGACTATTTTTCCATAGATTCCATGTTTTCCTGTTAACTTCCAGTTTTGTTTGCAGCATTGTGGTGTGAATGCTGCTAGCTGTGTTAAAGCCATTCTGAAGCTGTGCCAGTCTCACCTGTGCTGTATATGGGGTGCTGTGCTGGCCTTTCTGTGTTTTCGGAGGAGGAAACTGGAAATGATAGTTCGAGTGACTATAAACAGTGCCTGACTATATACAAAGCTCAAACAGCTGCAAACCTTCTCCTGTCTATCTCTAGAGTTAACATCTGTCACTTCTGCTTCTGTATTGAGCAGAGGGAGAGGGCTGGTAAAACATCAACCTCTACAGGCATGCCAGCCCAGCTCCTTGCTTGTGGGACTGATGACTGTGAAAGAGCTGGTGCCAGTCTGCACCATATAGAAGGCTACTGTCACTGAGAGATGATTTCTGAAGATACAGTCTCATTTCCTTAATGTATTATTAACTGAGGAACAGTCTACCTAATGAACCTTTGTAACCAGGTCAGTTGTTGTAACATTTGACCTTAGCAGAGAGTACTGATCATATTCATAGGATCATAGAATCAGAGAATCATTAAGGTTG
>NW_009221916.1:0-1813 GCF_000690835.1 Fulmarus glacialis
CTTGCGGAACCAGCGCGCCGCGGGCGCCGCGGGCTCCTTCAGGAGAGCCCCAAAATGGAAGCGCGATGTAAGCGCGAGCGTTGGGTGGCTTAGCTCCCACTCACGCTTCCAAACTGGTATAACGGCACGTAGCAACCTGTCAGCGTTTTAGAAAAGCCTCCGTGGCAGCTCATACATATGGCTTGAACCCTGTTCCCATGGTACTTCGTGGATGCGGGGAACACGGCAGCCAAGCATCACGTGCGCTGAACCCTGTTCCCATGGTACTTCGTGGATGCGGGGAACACGGCAGCCAAGCATCACGTGCGTGATCCTCACTTCCACGGCTAAAGCGTCATCGCCCCATCCCCTGAACGCAGATGCTGATTATGCTGGGCTGTGCCGGGCCCAGCTGCAGGGGCAGTTCCTGCACATTCGTTCTGGATGAACCTGCGAGAGACCAAACAGACTACGCAGCCTTCATAAGCACACGCGTGACTGCTTCTTAAGACCATCTGTGGCATTCCAGGGATCTGATAATGCTCTGGTTGATCATGGCGAAACCCAGCTCCCCGTCAACAGAGGAACTACAGCCACACTGTACCCAGTCCCCCCGCAGAGGACAGATCCTCTCCAGGGATGGCTTTTATCACCACCTCCGTTAACGTGCAGCAAGGACTCTGGGAGGATGCTGAACCAAGGAACTGGTTGGTATGTTAGTCAACGGGTAACACTGAGATTAGGACAAAGCACTGTTTTCCCGGACAGGACGGGGAGGCAATGCTGCAAACAAGAAGTCATTCCAAGCAAACTCTTATATGCAAGAACCCCAAAACACAGCAAATTCAAATGCTTTTTGGGCCTCGTGGCGTAGCACGACTCCTGCCATAAGGGGGCAAATAGCCTGTCAGCCCCCTGCTCCTCTCACCACAGCAACAGCAACTTGTACAGCCCCATGCATCACCACAGCTTTAATCTACTCTCAGCAGAGAAAGGAGGCTGGAGAGAAGCTGTGATAGCAGCTGGGAGGGTATAACATGGGCTGCAGTGCCACGCCACAGCCCACGCGTCTTTCTTGACCCATCAAGCTGCAGTCTCCGGCACGCCAAGCCGCAGCCCCCAGCAGCTGCCTGCCTGTTCAACAGCTCTGCCACAATTTGAGCCCCTTGCAGCATGCGCACTGCAGGTGTTGTCCTTTCCCCTCGCCAAAGCCTATGTATTAATTTCCCTGCTTGATTTCGGTAATGATTGCTGTAGTGTTTGCAGTGCTAGAAACTAAATGCCTTGCTCACAAGATTTCTGAAAAAACAAATGCATATTTTTAAAGTGTGGTGCTCAAGAGGATATGTGCGGAGGTTTCTAGCTCTTTCCATAACCTAAAAGCAATTAAAAAAAAAAAGGCAAAGAATTATTACACCTCCTCTGTCCAGCCTCCAGCACAGAAATAAAACCAACAGCTCGGCTTGCCTGACAAGCTGTGAAGAGCCAGATAATCCTGTCCAGCTTATTCTCCACTCAGGGGCAATTTGTTCCTTTTAAACCCCTTAACAGCATTTTGCCAAAGCTCCCATCAGTGAAATTGTGATGTGAGCTGTACAAACATTTACTCAGCTGTCCCCATGCTGCTTCCCAAAGAGATTACTGTTCGCCCTGCTGCCCTGCCAGCGCCAAGCACAGCCATGGGTTAATTCGGTGACCAATATTATTGTTAACACGCGTGCTCTAGTCCGCCCCCCCAAGGTACCCCAAAATTAGGCGTGTTGCTTATGGATGCGGTCACCGCGAGTGATACCTAAAAACACACTGAGGCCCCAGCGAGGATCGAACTCGCGAC
>NW_009221917.1:0-43999 GCF_000690835.1 Fulmarus glacialis
AAAAAAAAAAAAGCGTGCAGTGATTAACTATGCGACAATATACAGCCTATGACCATCCTAAGTTAGAGGATCTTATCTTTCTCTCTATTAGGTCAGGATGGAATTTTTTCCCCATTAATTTTTCAAGTAATTTTTCGAACCTGCAACATCCTAAAAAACTTAAAAGAGTTCCACAACTTAACTACTCACCTGGCAAAAAAAAATAGCCCTTTTTGCTTGTTTTGAACTTTCATCTTCTAATTTCGTTTGATATCCCTAATTCTTGTAAAGGGAAAACCAGAAAAATAGCTCCATTCTAGGGGGTCACATTGGTATAATTATTTTAACACAACAGAGCCAGACAAATAGTTGTATCCATGCAAAATCTATGTGTAACCCAAGCCAAAATGCCTGATCCTATTTTCTGTGCTGATTCAAAGCTCTTAGGCAAGTTGGTGGGATTTGGGGCAGGACGAAAAAATTCATCAAGTAGAAAAAGAATTTCTCAAGAATCCTACTTAACGCTACTTATATGATTAGTGTTTTTTGATGAAAGTCATGTAAGAACGACCAAAAAAAGCCTTCAGTTCTCTAAGAATTCTCAGCCAGGTGGGTAAGTCTGGGAACCCACACATAATTCATACTTTTTGGCAAAAAGAAAGAACTAATTTGAGAAAAGGTCTGACCTAAAATATATATAACCAGACAATCCAGTTTCCAAAATTCTGTCTCTAAGCTAGGTAATTAAACAGCTGAAAGGTAGCTATTAATCATCCCTGAAGAATCTTTTTATTGTCCTTAGTGGTTTGCCTCTAACAGAACCAAGCTAGTCACCAAACAACACTATGCACAGGTTATCTGGAGGCTTGGAAAATGGAAGGAGCTGCCACAAATCATGGAAGCATGAACATGAACATATGCATCTAGGAGAAGAGAATACTTGGTATTCAGACAGCAAGGAAGCCTTACAGCTTGATCAGAGAGGACAGAAAGAATGTAAACTCTGAAGGAACAGAAGCTACTACTATTAATCTTTTCCCTATTTTTTTCTGTAACAGAACTGTATATTACCTAATTTCTTTTAGAAGAAATAAAAATCTCAATGTGCTAAGGAAACACATTATCCTTAATTTTGATGTTTAATTCTTCTTTAAGATTACTTTTGTGCCATTTCATGTGTATATCCTAAAAGAAGGGAGGATGCTGACGTTACTAAAAGGGAGGCACTGAAGGTCAGAGAGTTTTTGAGAACTACATCCAGATCCTACCCTATAATCCCAGTAACCTGTGCTGCAGCAACCAAACAGCGTGAGGAAAACGTAGAAGACAGAGGAGGGAATGAGAACTGAAATAGGTGCAGGTCTCAGCAAGCCAAATGAGAATATACAGATTACAGTTACATGATTTTTTTTTCATCTTCATTTTCTCAAAACATAAATACAATACAACCTAATAAGCATGTCCAAAGATATTCAGGAACATTCAAGAATAAACACAGAGTGACTGTAGAGAACTGGAAAATATGTTCGCTATTTTTATGACTAATAGTACATGGTTCAATGCACTTTTGTATTTGGTTACTCACTACAGAATCAAATCAAGAGATTGTTAAAGGCACCAGATGAGAAAGAACTAATATGGCAATGACACCAGTAAGAATCCTTAAGAAAACAATAGAGAAGTTGTTAGTTAGGGATTTATCCCCTACCTGTTTTCATGCAGGCTAGAAGAATGTGCTTCTTGGGCTAAGCCCAAGATCAAAAGATACTAAACCATTACAGGACCTCAGGCTTAAATACAAGAAGTATATGATTATGAGTATGTCAGGTGAGGCAGAGATGGAGAATAACTATTGTAAGAATGTCAGAGATGACAAACACACGTAGAGGCACAGATGCCAGCATCCTGTAACATAGCCCTCACAGTAACAGAACACACTCTCAGTCACATCCACACAAGGATTAAAAGGAATACCAAGTATAAAAATTCGCCTATACACTTCTGTTCTTTTAAAGCAACTTCTGTAAGCACTGCAGACATTTTGGCAGGTTTTTTTTTTCCTGGAGAAGCCATCTCTCTGACAGTAAAAAAGTCTTCTTGGCGACATGTCTGAACAGGTATCACTGTTGTCCACTACAAGCCTGATACCAGGCAGACTAGCTCAACATGAGGCCTCATCTTAAGCAGGCGGGATGGGCATGTCAGCCGGAAAGGATATGCACAAAGAATACAGAAAATTAGAAAGGATACCAGAAGGGTAGACCAAAGACCATAACCTGAATTTCAAAATGTCAGCACCTTCATCTGCGTATGTCCAGGATTAGCAGAAAAGTTGTCAAGATCAGGACATTGTGCCACATTCATCAATACCAAATCTTTGCATCACCACTACAAAGTTTATCCAGATCAGATATGGTCATTTGATTTTGTCAAAATAGCTGTAGTTTATGATAGTTGATATTAAAGTTGCACTTCTACATTATTGTGCAAGAATAGATGGTGGTACCTCATCTGGCACAACATCCAGTGTTGCTGCTACTTCCTTGAAAACAAATACCCTTTTGTTACCACTTGTCTTTGTACCAGATCAACACTTTGCAACATTTAGCTGTGACTTATTTAACACTAGACACTGCAAAACTGGTTAAACTGCAGACTAACACTCTCCGTATTATAAGCACTGAAAAAAAGTGTCAAATTGCCAATAAGTTATAGCAGAATCTGGACTTTGTATGCAGTAGACTCAGCAACATGAAGGAGGCTAACAAACACAATTCAAACTCATGAGAGAAGGAAAGACTGAAGTGAAGTTTATGAGGTTTTTCAGTAATTTTAAGAAATGAGAACATTACAACCTTAGTATGAGCAGCAGGATTGCCAAATAAACGTAATGAACAATCATTTCAACATATTTTAGAAAATATTACCTTTTACTTTTTCCCCCTTAAATGATCCTTGAAGATGCTGCTCACTGATCAATGACTTCCTCCTCCACAAAGATGTTCCAACATGTGTTGAGAGTTGGGGACATTAGTACCACCTCTAGAGCATGGAGTTTGCCTACAGGGATAACGTAAGTCAGCTTTATTGCAATATTGAATGGTTCTCTAAGGTTTTCTTTTTATTGTTCTTATTTTACATTCAATATTTATTACCAGAAATCTCTTTATGAGAGGGACTTTATAAATGAAGCTGGTAGGGAATGCATCTCCACAGAATGATGATCTCAATTTTACTCTTCTTTGCAGAGACCAAGAAATTTAAGCCATTCAGTTCCCAGATGCAAATTTATTCTGAGGCTGGGCAACGTATTTTGGTAGACCCTGAAGGTCAGAACTGTCTGCCAGAAATTGCAAGACCTTTTAAAGAAGGCTATTCCACTACATTCATAAAATAGAAACAAGGTATTATGGTGAAAACAATACTTGAATTCTCCAAATACTTCTGGGAGCAAACAGTATGGTCATGCTCTCAGTTCAATTGGAGTAAAACCTTCGAAAATGATGCCTGAAGAAACAGCTTAATTTTCTTCATAAATAAGCATAGTTTGAACATATCTACATTTATTTTTAGAAATTACTGCTTGATGAAATAACATCAGTTCTGGCTCTTAGAGGTGATACTGCTAAAAGCATAACTCAGATTCTGTAGTGCTGCAGAACCAATAAGATTAATAAAAAGAAAACCTTAGAAATACACAAAAAATATTGAACAGAAGCTGCCCTACCTTTCACAGAAAGGCAGACTCCAAGCTCTCAGGTGGTACTGAAGTTACCATTCCAACACATGTTGGGACATCTTGTAAAACAGGAAGTCTAATCATGGACCTATTAAAGAAAGAACAACAATACGGTTTAACATTCTGCTGAAATACTTACTGGTTATGTTTATTTGGCAACACTGCTGCTGATACTAAGATGGGCATGTATTCCCACCTTTTTTGTAAAGGAAATAATACATGTAAATAACACATAATTGTCTTATAATATTGTAACATTAGCAATTGATTAAGTTGGAATATAAAACCAGATTCTCTACTGAAGATGTACAATAAACTCCAATCCCAACATAAGAAAATAAATTATCACAACTATGGACATTAATAAGAAGACTGGGAGCAGTGCACACCTCGTAATCTAAATGAAATTTCTAGCAAATTGCTTGTTTTATACAAATGAAAAAACCCCTAACTCTGCACTAAGGTACAGAACTATTCCAGATGTCAGAATGTAGATACATCTCTACACCTACCACATCTCTGCAGGTGACATACCAAAGTTCATAGGAACTAGAGAAAGTCAATCGCACAATAACTTGCGATTTGGATTATACAATACCTAACAAGACTTTTTTTTCCTGAGAAAAAGCAACTAGAATCATAGAAAACACCACTCTAGGGACAGTTCAAGTGGACCAAGCATGTCATTAGGACAATGCAAGACTTCAAAATGCTATGCTTAAGAACAAGTACATGTTAGAACTACCTCCAAACACAATCAAGAGTTATGTCCACAGGTATTTAAGGAGGTCATCCTGACAGAAAGATGCTGGTGGAAAAACTGATACTAAAAGGAATATTTCAGTCTGAAGACAAATCAACTCATGGATAAAAAGTTAAAAGTCAACAATGAAAACAACTAAGTCACATCAACAAAAAGTGCAGTGAAAACAAAAAATTATGTTCACAGGCAATCTGATAGCTCAGAATTTCAGAACCCACAACAACTGTAATCTAAGCAGCTATAAAAACCCTCTAAAGTAAACCAACCAGAGAAATAAGTATACTTTTATGTTAGAACTGCTCTGTATATGAAAGAGCAATCATCAATAGTACAGTTTCATCTCATTCAAACATGAATACAACTGTTGACAAACAAACAGATTAAATGGGGATGACAGAACGACTCCCTTATTAAACTAGTAACAAATGCTTTAAATAGAGGCTCTGAAATCTACTGGCCTGGTTCCATGAAGGATATCCCAATCAGTTTTTAGATGGTTTAGCAATATAAAATGCCCTCTAGAGTATTCAAATTATTTATTTAAAATATATACATATGCATATGCATACAACTGGGCTGCCACTATGATACCACATAGCAGATTCAATACACTCCAGAATATAGAAAACACAGATAAGCTATTTTCTTATGTTTTAACATGCACTTTTATAGCAGACATGCAATTCAAGTGTGACTAAACAAAGAAACAATCAAGGCAGAACAATGATCAATATTTCATCAGACAGAATTAAAAAATATATTACATGTAAAATAACAAAAAGGTAAATCTATAAATTATGTTGAGCCTAACCCTACAACTGTTACACCGACAGACACAGTGTCTTGATTCTATCAAGCTGTGTTTCTCTGAAGCTGTTTTAAGGAAGACTGTAGGCCTTTTAACTACTGGACTAGGAGAATTTGGATTCATCAGCACATTTTCAAGCTTCATAATAATTGGCCTGCACCACTATGTGTGTTCTAGTCCAAAAATCTATTTGGATGACGCAAGAGAATCCACTACTAATTTTGTGATATGAAATATTGCAGGTGTATGCTATGTTGTCAGTGTAATAGACTTTTTCCAAAGGAAATTTATAACAATGCTAGATAACAGACATAAATACAGTATTTCATAAAATCATGCTACAGAAAAATTCATTTCTTAATGCAGATGTAAAAATAATTCTGAATGAATGTGAAATAAAAATATCATCGATGATTCTTCAATACATTTTTATCATATATATTTAAGTAAAAATAATTTGAAAATACAAGATGGACAGTTAAAATGTATTCAATATGGCCAAACCAGTCCCACATTTCTTAGAATGTCACATTTGTAATTATTCTGTTCAGCCAGTGCTCTGTAACAATAAAAACTGAAGTAGAAAAATTGGGTGAAGAACACTGAAAGTGAAGAGAAAGAGAGAAAGAAACAATCTAAGTCAAAGAATAAAGTATGCCAAACTTATGTTTCATTATTGTTGCATTAAGACAGTTAATTTACAGTTAAGATTCTCCACAAGCTGTAACTTTTTAGGGATAGCCAAGTAAAAGCAAAATGGCATCATCTGGTTGTAGAAGAAATCAGTTAGAATTAAAACAAAAGCTGTGGGAATTAGTAAGCTGCTGCAGATTCTAAGCTTGTGAGGATATCGTGCCCTTTTGATCACAAAATATAAAGCAGAGTTTTTTTGGAACCACTAGTGGAGGTTCTAGAGATCACTAACTCTCAGTCAGAAGACTTCTCAGAAAAGTACACAACATATCTGTTCCCTTTTTCCATGGATTTTGTTATCAGGCAACATAAAAAGGGTCACCTTTTATCCCATCCCTCACCATGTCCTGCTACCTTTCACTAATATTAAATAGAAAATAAAGTGCAGCCTAATTCTTAACTGCTCTCAGAAACAATGCTGTAATAAAGTAATTCCTGAGTCAAGGAGTTTCTATTTTCACAAGATGGTTACAAACCAGAGAAAACTGTCATGCTTAAAACAACCTGCTAAGTCATATTGTTTTATTCATTAAAGTGTTGCCCCTTCTGGTAAACAGTGGAAGCTCAGAATGTTAAAAACTAGCTTCTAAAACCTAATACAGCATTCTTACCCACCAAGAAATAGCTTATGAATGAATAAAAGTGAAACAATTACAAATTATTATTTTTCTTGTTTCTTTCCCATAAAACCACATGAAAAAGCTAGGATTTTTCAGCATTATTTATTCATGAGGGTCTAATTGGCTTATCTTGCCCTTTAAGAAATACTACCCATTTTACTAATAAAGTTAAAGACCTAGAAAGTTTTAAGAGACCGAGAAAGTTTTAATGCATGAAGAACATCAACCTCTGCCTCTCAACTTCCCAAAAAGAGAAACAAAAGCCTTACAACTCTTTGCATATGTTTCATTGTGCTGTGCTGTCACATAGAATGATCAGGGTTTAAAGTTTTATGCTCCTGAATGGAATAGCAAAAGAAATACATTATCTGCTAAGAAATACCCACTCTTGATTTTGCATCAAGGAAGAACTTGAAACACTCACAGCCCTTCCTACATGTACAAATGGCAATGATTACCAGCCAAGATGACTAGATACAAAACTGGATAAGGAAGCATGTGGGAAGTGGATGAATATCTTTGCATGAATTACCTTTCAGTTACTTCTTCCATTTAAAAGGATCAATAATAATATTAGTCATTCAGATTTAAAATAAACTTTGGATGATAACACTGCCAAGTTACAGTAGAGATAAGAAAGTATAATATATTAAGAAACCTCTTTCACTATAACTTTGAGGCATTTGGCTGGTGGTTACTGCCGAAGACTGAAAAGCATCTGCTCTCACTTTAGCAGTTTATATTCTGACTCTGGTGAATGGAAGCACAATCTCTGAAGCAGCCTTTGGGGAACACTACTGAGTTGCTCGACACAGCTCTTACTCAGAAAAGAGAGAAGGAGATTAATATTACAGAAAACTTGAAAGATCTAGCTTCTGAGAAAGGAGAGACAAGCAGTTTCCTAATACTGTACATAACACAAATCTCTCTTTTACTAAAACATTAAAAACGTGCCCTAAAACTAAAGTGATCATTAAATATGAATAGATTTAAAGGTAGAAAATAAGGTCTGTTTAAGTCATGTTCAGGTAAAAATAAGAAGAAACAATCTATTTTATCTCATTTGTCAACAGGCATAACAAAAACAGAAGAATGAGGACTCACATAACATACTTTCTTTTTCCTACTGTGCTTGAGAAGGTCACAGCCTCCTTTGCTTAAGTTCTGGTGTGTCTAGGCACAGCAACATATGGTAAGACTGAGTTTTGTTGTGAACTTACAATGTCGTTATTTTAAGTGCCCAGTAGCACAAACTACTAAATTTGTGTGTGGTCCTATGCAAACAACAAATCTGGCCACACACAGTGAAAAGCAAGCTTCTAAAACTTCAAAATCAGCTGAAGGAATTCTCTCCTCAAGAGCCATAGATCCCAGATAGTAGCCACTAGCCACTTTCAAAACTATAAAAGGCTTCATGTAAAGCCAAAATAAAGCTCTAAAAGTGGCTGCAGGAGATCAGTAGGAGTGGCCGCTCTTCTGGATTCACTGCTTTTGAGAAGTAAATCCCTGCAGCTGCTTTTAAAAGCTTTGAAAGTTTCATTTCAATTATCAAAGCCAATAAAGCTTCAAAAACAGCCATAGGGATTTGTTCCTCAGAGGAGCAAACCCCAAAAAGCAGTGATGAATAGTGTGATGGGTTCTGTGGCTCTTGAAGTATGTACAGATTCCTGTAAGTCCTGCACTTCCAAATACAGCTTCATGTTGTGCAGCAATTGTTACACCCAGACAGTTCATTAAGGCTTATACGGCAAATTCATTACTGATTTCCCATTCTTTTTAACAGTTTTATGTCTGTTTCCTTTTTGTTTTCTTACACCTGCATAAACTACTATGTGAGCATCCCTCACAACAGTTTCTCAAACAAATTTCCTTAAAACCTTGCTGGCTTCCTATCTCAGGTACTGGCAAGCCATCTCACAAAACGTTGCACGCATGCTTTCCCCGACTGCATCACATAATGCCATCATCACATCATTGCAACATGATAACTATAGCATGCAAAATAATTCATTTCTCTGAATGAGAACTTAAAAGGCCACTAATTAAAATACAAGAGTGAAGCTTGATAATAAGTCAATGAAGAACTTTGCCTGCAACTGCAATATAAAAAGGTTTCCATTAATTCAATGAACATAAACACAAATAACATTTCAGAAGGATCCGCATGTCTTAAAAACCTAACTGTACTGATTTGTAACAAGATTTTGGCCTTATCTTTACAATTACGAGAACTAGATCCCTAAAAATTTTACAAATTTAACTAGTGACGTAAGCATAGCTCTAAAAGAAATATATGATTTATGCCCCTAAACAATTTGAGCTTAGTATCTTAAGACACTGATGGCTCTGAAAATATTACCAAAATTATGTTGAAGAAGATACATTTAGGTACTAGAACATATATAGTATATTAATGAAGTATGTAATATAAAATACATTCTGAGCATACTTACTAACCTTAAAACATCACCGATTTTGAATAGTTATTTTTTCTACTAAAGTTTTTAACTTCTATTTTCAAATGGCAGAATAAATAAACACACCTTTTTGCCAGCATAAATAAATACATGTTTTCGAGAAAATGCTATAAGAAAATCACTATGAACTTAAATAGATGCAGGTGTTAAGAACTGAATAACTGGTTTGTATAAGGAAAGAAAATCTTGACAGATAACTTCAACATTCTGTTAAATGTTATTCACAGGTGTCCTCTGTGACCTGTACTACTTACTTTACCTCTCTGTTTCAATCTTCTCATGTGTAAAACATGAAAGAGGATTGTGAGAAATAATTAATGTTTGCAAAGAGCTTTGAGATCCTTGGATATAAAAAACATGGGGAAAGCATGAAGTATAAAAGTACCAGTATACTATTTTTTTCCAACTTCAGATATCTAAGTTACTTTTATCACAAAAACCTTGAAAGTTTAGTAATACAAAATTATGTAATAAATCATATGTATATGCTCAAAAAACCCCAATCTTAAGTGATAAGCATATTCTGTTACTCAGAATCACATAACTCCAAAGGAAACACTATCAAAAGGAAAGGACATGTTTCTCACCCATTTCAAGTACGCGTTTATGTAGAGGTATAGCAGCAAGAAAGGGTTCATCTTTACAGGACTGTATCTGGGTTCCAACCAAGTCAGAGTTGGTAGCCATAATTCGGGCACTTTCTTCATTAAGATTAACGCCAGCCATAGAGGCAACGTCATTGATGTCATCATCATCTCTATAATGAGAAAAAAAACTCAAATGAAAATAATTCTGCATGTGATATATTCATTTTGTGCACTATCTGCTTCTTCAAAAGTAATCATCATGCAACATGCCTGGTGGCTGGGCCAACTTGAGGCACAACCACTAGATTCAGAAATAACTAAATATTTCTCTGATCACATTAAGAAAACTTTAGAAGCAGGACAATTTGTCTGTAACAGAAGGTGTGAAAGAGGTATCTTTTCTTCATCTGAGAGTCAGTGATATCAATGAAACCAGGATGGTCAGGAAACTAAAGGCAAAGATCACCACTAAAGACAGAGCATTTGGCTATTCTCTTTATGCTGAAAACTAGGAGTAAAATGATAAAATAACTAAAAACCCCACAGACATTAAAGGCAAAACCATGAATTTGGAATCCTGCGCTGTTTCACAAGTTCCTATCAAAATGGGCACCAAAGCATTTTCAGCAATAGTCAGGAAAGATTCTTTGACCATGATGAGTTCACAGGTAAGTCTGAGTTCCAAGTGTGGTTTGAATATGCGCTGGTATTTTCTCTGGCAACATACAAAAATCAGTTGAACATGTCAACTAGTTTTAGAAAAATGAGCTGCATTTGAGAAGATGATAGCAGCACTTCCTGTTTGCCCTGCAATACCCTTCCTAACAGCTTGAGGAAGTACTGACTAACAAATTTGAGTTTCCATACCTGTATCTCCCAAGTATCTTTTACCTCCTATCTCTGAAGTACGACTCATAACTACGGAAACAACCATCTGATTTTAGCACATTCTGTTTAGGAGCTATTACTGACACGAACACTATATTTCAGCATATTCTAGGAGCGATTACACAACCTTTGAGAATATATATATATGGAAAAGATCCACGTACATCCAAGTCCAGACTCATACTACTGCATAAAGCAAACAAATAAAAGCTTAATTTAAAAGATTTAAAAAAAATTATTACATAGATGTCATCCTATGCACCCTAGAATATTTTCTGTCACTTGTAACAAGTTTAACGCCTACAGTAAAAACCAAAAGCTACAAGTAAGGTCTGAGAACAACAGGAGAAAAATCTAGAAATCCATAATCTAGGTCCTCCATGTCCTCCTATACTCTCCTTGATATCTGCACTAGAGCAGCCAATTTTGGTGGAAGACTTTGATGGTTTGTTAGATATGGTTTTGTTTTCTTTTGCGGGAAGAAGTTAAGAAGGGATTTTTGTTTGTATAAACCTGGAGAAATGTGCTGAACACTTGAGGCAGAAAATGGAAGATTTTACGATTGTCAGAAAAATGCTACACAAACGAGCTTTTATTATTTTCCACGAGTGCTAAGCACTTGATTTCTTCTCTTAGAATGAGATTCCTGAGGATAGTGCCACAAAATTGATCTCCTGCCTTGATGGTCTTCATGCTGAGTCTAAAGGATTTTCATTTTTACATTTCACGTGGTATGTATGCGATACTCATAGGAGGGTCACAAGAGCTGCCATGAAGAAACTGGGCTCCTATGCATTCAGTGCATAGATGACTGAACTACTCTTTGGCCTTGTCCAACCAGTGTGAAACTGTCCCCAAATATCACAGCTGATAAAGGTACTTGGCCACATAACAACTAACAGTGACTTAAATATTCAGTGATGAGTTCAAAAGATACAAGTGAAAAACAGCAACAAAAACTGAAAAAGGGGAAAAACTAAGATTTTGGGGGTTAAAAACCTCAACACTTGAAGTAGAGTGAGTATCACCCAAGGTAATGCAAGGCCCAAATCCAGCAGGCCTTTTAAACCATGGCAAACCCAAATTCATATAAAGGTAGTTATCATAACAAAACTCAAAATAATGTAAGATAGTGGAAGCTACTGGAAAACAGACTTGAGAATTTCAAATAAAGCTAAAACCGACCAAACTACAAAACATTAAGCAGCTTGTGCAGCTAAAAAACCAAAACCCAGTATTGATTCCCAGTGGACCCTCACATCTCTGTGGGTGCAAAGGCAGCACCACTGCCTGCGAAGGGGACCTGCGCACAAGGACTCAAAGGATCTTAAATATTAACTGAGTAGGATACTCGTATGCTTTCTCTATATACAGCCCCCATGATCCCACTTGCTTTAGCAAGCATTTATCACACAGTTATGCACAATCTGGCTAGCAGTAAGCAATACAGTCTCAATCCCGTATTTCCAGATCAGGTTGCCAGGATTGAGGTACTTTCATCTCCCTCAAGCAATCATCCATACAAAAATCAAGATAGCACTCTTGACTTCAAGAACACAATTTTTAAGAGAAGTTTATACTTATCTCTACTTTTACGTAAGAGCTGAAGAAAGTACAATCTTTTACCTTCTTTCTGCTTAGCATTTTAGCTATTTCAATTTTCATTTAGAGAACAGATCTGTGACCACATTATAAATAAACAAATATTGTCTGAAATAAAAATAGACAATTAATTTGGGCACAAACCAGGATACCAATGAAATAATCAAAATCAATGCAACAGCACTCAAAGACCATCACTGTAACTCCTGGACAGAATAACTTCCTTCCACCTTACATTGGCAATCTACTATCTGTGAATACATCTATTTTTTTTTTATGTTACATGGAAGATAGATATGAAATGTTTTAATCATAGTCAGGACTACAATTTTTTCAGTCTAATGGGAAAAACGCTATCAATATATCCTTTTTGACTTAAGTAACTTCATCACGAAAAAGAGCTTGGGTTCGGATACTGAAACACACACACGTTTATATATAAAGAGGGCTGGCATTCTTGCCAAACAATTTCCTATAAAAGTCAACTTTTAAGTCCAGATGAGTGAGTTTTCAGAAGTCATTCCATGGAACAAAGATGCCATCCAGTGGTCATCTAGATTGATGATTACTGTCTACCTTTCCCTTTTCATCCCAGCACAGTATTTAACAATTTCATGTTTCCTGGCATATATTACTGTGCTCATACTAATTATACTGTTTCAGTAATTATTTCTGTTTTTTACTGAATTAAATTCTGAGTCTTATGGGATAAATCTAACATTCCAACATGCATGCTATTTTTAAGATGACAGCATGGGTTCTTAAACTCTTTCCAAACGCAAGCTACATCTTAAAGTAGTCTAAGAGTTCAATTCTTCCTCCTAAATTCAAACTCTTGTAACACCTCTCCCTCCCCTCTTCATTAAAAAACACTCATGCAATTACAAAAAAAACCCAAACAAACTTATTTGAAAATAAGAAAGAAAAAACAAAGTATTTGCACAGTTGGCTGTAACATGCTTCAAAGATTTTGTTTAAACTAAGACAAGCCACTATGAAAATCTGGTAGCATTTTCTTTATGAACAAATCTTAACTTCACGATTGCAGACTGTTTTCTTTCTCATGCACTTTTTAAGAGTTGAGCCAATGAAGTCCAAATCTGCAATACTGAACTGCTCCCAAATAAGCTATAAGAATACATAAAGCAACTGAGACAACATTATACTATTGATTCCCCTCTCTCTCAAAAGTGAAATTTCATGTTGTTAGGGCAAAATCCCTACACATATGCAAGACTCTGAGCAAGTCTACAAATTCCATGGATCACAAGATCAGAGATCCACAACAATACGTTGGATATAAATGGTGACTTGAAACTACAGTAACAACCACTACTAGTTACATTTTATAATGGCATAAATTCTATTCACACAAATTTATTATAATGCTTATTCTGACTTTCAAGCTTCATTTTGAAATTTCTCCCTAATACTGCTTTGTCATACAATTCATTCACGGTCTATGTTGGATGTTCTCACTGATAAGCAAAAGGGATGACAGAACATACCACATTTGTGGTCAGCATTTTTCTTTACTTTGAAAAACATGGAAAAAATACACGATGACCTTATAGCTTGAACTACTTATTTGGAAAAACAAAGAAACTTAAAGCTTAAGGTTTTACATCATATGCCATTTGGAGATGAAAACGTTGAAGTTATCCATTTAACACCTACATTAGCTTTCTATCTCTCCTTAAAGGACAGGCTGCTTTGCATATTATTAGATGTAACATCATGAATTTTGAGGCATTTTGCCAGAACTATGTTATTAAACTTTTATTTTTAAAAATAAAAATAAAATAACAGGCAACAGAATCTTTTGGCTAGGCAAAAGAGGTCTGAAAACAAATTTTTTATTCCCAGGTAGACTCTACTTTAAAATGTTGCCAGTCAGAAGCATAAAATATGAATACTGAGATAAGCTTCAAATGATCTCAGTCACTTCATAGAACTGATTCTGAAAAAAACCCCATCACATTAGCTGTATAAAACCTGATACTGACAGGCTCCAAGAGTTATATACAACTTCAAAATACTGTTTCAGAAAAAGAAAGGTTGCTGTGAAAAGGAAGGAGCTTCTGGCTACCTGGTACACTATGGCAAGCATATCATCATCACACACATTAAGGGAATGGTTCTGTCCACTTCTTGTCTCATTTTACATGCAATGCCACTGACCCTTACCCAATACAGTTAGGAAGTGGTAGGATAATACAAGAGTACAAACGTCTCCATCCTTGGAAGATGGTAGATTAGGTTAGTGAGAGCTCTGAGGTTACCAAACTAGATGATGACGTACGCTGCAGTTGTAGCCAAACACGAAGGCCCCTACCAGACTTCAGTGAGCCTTTTGCTTCATCTCTCCCAACTACAGAAACCTCTAACTGGACTATAAATGGTACAAATATATTCTTCTACTGTAAAACAAAAACAAAGAATTACAAAAAATGGAATTCAAATTTCCATCCTTAGGTATAAACATAGTTGAAAAGTCAACTAAATGGAGTTGTCTGTAGTTCTCTCTGAAAAATTTAGCAACAATAAATTTTAGTACCAAAAAAGGTGACATAAATTTTCATGAATACAACAACTTCACATTGCAGAAGTCTTGGGTTGAAAACTCTGCATCACAGAACAGCTATGATAATATCCAGTGAACTCATGCAAGCAGTCTTACAGTTCATTAATAAATGCTGACATTAAAGGCTAAGCTGTAATTTGCAAAATTCCTAATTGCTACATCTTTTACGTAATTCCTTCCTGTATTTCCAACAGTCCAGAATAGAAGAAACTGAAAATAACAAAGTTCACATTTCCATTTCTAGTGACCAACACTTTGCTCACAAGAGTGAAAATCTCAAGTAAGTTATTTTAAAGAAAGCGGAATATAAAATAAGGAAACAAATATGCAATAATAAAACACTAAGGGCAAAATAAATTTATACATAACACAACTATTTTTCAAAATTCTTGCTTTGCTTTATATGCCAGTTTGCCTTCTGGCTAAAAACACATTCTTCACACACGCTGGGAATGTTGGGGAAAACTAGTCAGCATTCAGAGGATTAATACAGATTTCCAGCTCTGTGCCTTTAGGCTTAATAGTCAGACATCTATTTGTCCTCAGGAGAGGTTAGGGGTTGAAATACAAATATGCAAACAACTGAATTCTTTGTTAAGATATCAAGAAAAAGCTTGATCTTTGCTGCTGTTTAATAAATCCTTGCAATTTTATGGACTTATTTAAATGCAGCTTTGTGTCTTACTATTTTGAAGGAGAAAACAATGCAAGGAAACAAACACATTCATTCCGACTAAAATTTGCTCTCTAGAGGAAAAATGACATACACCCTTGACAGCTTATTTACCAAACTCACTAAAGATTTATTGATTTATCAATCAGTGCCTTAAGCATTTGCTTCTCCCCAAGGGAAAATTAACAATTCCAGCTAACCTAATATATTCCATGTATAAACTAAGTGAATGCAAGAATCAATCCTGGCACAGTTTACAACATCCAGTTAAAAAAATGCTGTCCCTTTTGGTGTATGTAAAATTGAAAGCTATACTAACGAAGAATAAATGCTCATGTTGCTTACAAACATAAAAAATACTTATTAAGACAGTACAATTGAACCCAACAGACATTTTAAATCATTTAAATACTCAGTGGGAGGCAAAAGCATTGGAAAATAAAAAATTGAATTATTTGCTTCTAGATTAATACTAAGTACTACCGCTATTAGTTGCAATACTGACATGCCTCAAAGCAGAGATATTTCAAAGAGCTACAAATTCTGTTTTACTTCACCTGCAAAAGCATAAGCCTGAAAATTAATTACTGGTTTGATGATGTCAGAGCAACATAAGAATTCCAGAGGACGAAAATGAAAATCAAGGAATATTTTGTCATTTAACAAACAAAAAAAAAAAGTACTTTCATCAGTGGAAAAAAAATTAAAATGATGGTAGCGAAAGCAAAATGCAGTAAACATAAGATTAGCTTTTCACGACAAAGAGTAAAAATATCCAAAATATATATAAAATAAAAGTTTGAAGTACAGAAGAACTGGTATAGCAGCTCAATGCATCAATACTACTGTGCTGAACCTTTGCAGCACCTGATTACTTCAGGGACCCACAGAATGCCCCAACCTCTGCTACCTAAGAACAGAGACAGCAATGTCTTCTCTTTAAAACCAAGAGCAACAATCCTCCACATACACACAAAAAAAATCCGAAACCCACTAACAAAACCATACAGTATTTTCTCTATGCTGATGAGGGGATAGCTGCAGCTTAGTTGCAGAAGCCTATTGACAGGATGCCTTGTCGTCACAATTAGTATCTTCTCAGCAAGATACGTTTCATATGAACATTAGAATCCGATACATAAAACCAACCATGTATTTTTTTACAACTTCATACACATAATTCCATTTACCATAAGTTTTATTATAATCCACAAAATTGCAGGCTTTACTAAACATTAAAAAGTGCATTTAGAGAAAAATCCTCAAGATATGACCCCCTCCCTTTTTTTAAAATAGAACTAAGTAGGAAAATTGTCATCCAATCACAGTAAGAAAATGCAGGAATTATTGTTTATTGTAAAACACTGCCCTCTGGTGTTAAGCCAATTCTAAATTCTATTTTATATTTAAGATCCCCCCCCCAGCCACCCCCTGCTTTTTTTTTTTTTTCTTTTTTATTTTTTTACCTGAAAGAACCACCTCCAGGGTCATTCAGCTTGTTTTTCTGATTTGCAGAGACCTGAACACCAAAGCCCCCAGGACTTTTGCTGGCTTGTATTGTTGGTGCCTTCCCTACTGTGCCTGAAAAACACCAAGCAATGTTATTATGAACTGTCTTAGACAATTTACATCAAAGAACCTTCTGTCCAGGAACTAAATTTAACTGTCTGTAAATTGCAAACAAAGGAAGTTATTATTTTTAAAGATTATACTGCTGAAGAAGAACAATTTAAAATACAAAATTTATATTATCATTACAGTTTGTTCAATATTTACAGAATACTGGATTCCAAAACTGAAAACTGTTGGCCATAACTGGTTATAATATACATAATGGCTATAAGTGTGTTTGCAATTGCCAGTAAACCACTTTTTAGATAATCTGCACAGAATAAAGAAGCAGAATTTGAAATGTTCTTAATACAGATGCTTTAAGTCACAGTCACTCAGGGTATTAACTATGCTTTTTACATTTTTTTATATAGTCATTGTTCTTTGTTGCAGTGAAAAATATGTATTTTCAGAGTTGAAAACATTATTTTAAATATTTTTAAATGTTTTATATTGTATGTAAAAGAAAAAATACTATTGTAAAATTCTACATAACCCCCCCTCATAAAGGTTGTCTTTTACTTTCCTATTTTGAAAATGATGATTTAAAAGTAATTCATATCTGTACCTAGACTTTACAGGTCTATATGTAGAAGTAAAACTGGGCTTTCTAAATGAGCCGAAGTGTGATGGACATTCAGCTTCTTGTGACAGTAAATTAAAAAATGGGTATTAATTCCTCTCTGACATTTGGAAAAATCTAACAAAAAATAATTACAAAATTATGTTGCTAATTAGTAAATCAAAAGACCTGTATTATTATTATTAAAAACATTGTATCAGTATGCAAGTGAAAAAGCATTGACAAATGAAACTTTTGGAGTAAGCCCTCCTTTACTGCTTGAACACATGTTTACTGGGGTTGTATTTTGTGTTTCCTTTAATCCCACCTGTGTTTTGGCATGTGAAAATAGTTAATTCGTATGTCTACTTGACTTAAAAGATCTCACCTTTTTCCTGTCAATATCACTCAATTTTATTGAGCGTTACATACATATAGTGTTTGAGACTTTTGACAAGTACATGAAAGTTATTCCTGCACCTCTATGACTCAATTGCAAATAAATGGCATGTTATGAACCTTAGTAGAGTTACATTATTTTTCTTTCATGAATTATAAAAACATGAAACACAACTATCCCAACAAATCCTTTTAAGAACACTTTTTTGCTAAAACAAAAGTGTCAGCTTTGAACGAGTCCAGCATTACTTTTATTATTTTGAAGTCTTCATCAACTTCTACTTATGATCTTAAAGCAAAACTAATTTGACAGTGTCCGTTCAGTTCTTCAATCTGTATAAATAAACTGTTTTGTGGACTCTCAACATTAGCAAATACAAAACAAGATTTAGGACTTCAGGCTCCAAGCCTGAGGAACAGAAATATTTTGTCATCAGAATATTGAAGGTCCGTGAGATGTCACAGATAGCATTACTTCATGGACCAGACAATTAATTTATCTATTTCAGATGAACTAATTGAAAGGTTTTCTACTAAGTGAACTGAAAGGAAAGAAATAATACAATAATAAAAATTAGCAGATATCTACTTTCTACAATTAACATCTGGGAGATTAAAAGCGTGTTAAACTTGAAAATTATTGCAATGGCAAAATTAAGGTAACAGTGGCACTCCTCCAGAATTAGTATTATATTCCTTTAGAACTAGTATCAATGGTTTGTTTTCTACAGATGGTAACTTTTGATCAAAAAAAAAAAAAACCAATCAGAAATGTAGAGCAACAGAGTAGTTAACTTCTTGGTCTCAGGAAAACAGTATGTCTACACTGGATACGGAAAAATTAAGTCTCTCTTTCACCCCATGTATATGTAATTCTACTGAAATGGATCTGGCAAAGTAAATACAAGTTTTGGGATGACACACAAGTTTTCTGGTTTAAATCACAGCTGTGCATGATTAAGCAGACAAGATAAGGCTAAAACATCAATTTATATTATAAGGCAGGGCATATTTTGAAAATTAAAATCACCTGTGGGCTTAGGTATTTCACAGGATTAGTAATGACATACAGAGTCTTTCACCACTGGGTCCTCATTTCAAATTTTATGTAGCATGATCTAGAGAAATAAGCCCAAATTTAGAAGCTTATAAATTCCTAGTTGTATTTCTGCACAGGTTAAACAGCTGCAATAAATACTCTGGCTAATTATTTTATTCTTTGGCTCAATTGCCCCATGTATAAGATGCAAGTCACCTAATTATTATACTGATAAGTGCTTTGATAAAGGAGCGTGAATTTTTCATGCAATAACTATAGTGTTACTTCGCCTGGTGTGGAAGTAAATTTATTAATATAGAAATCCTTAAAGCCTGCCAACTTCATCTATACTACTGTTTTAAAAAGTATTACAGTCTGTTTACATGGATGCATTAATATTAATGTAAAGATACATTATACTAAGAGATTTATTCCTATCTGAGAAGGAGAATGCACCATTCTGGAAGTCAGCTCAGTTCTGGTGTAATTATCCTTAAAAAGTCACACTCCACAAAATTATACTACTGTAATTTTCTATATAGACCATGTCCTATTCCAGTATCTTACCTCCTTCTACAGGAATACCTAGGCCAGTATAAAATATCATTATACCGGTATTTACAGTAGAAAGTTTTAACAATATATCAAGATCAAAATAAACTGGTATCTGACAGTATGCAATAGTGGCATTTGTTTGAGCTGCATGCACACAGGCAGACTTTTCCCTAGCGGGAAAACCCTGTGGGCTGCACGATGAGCAGTTTTACAATGGGATATTTTCTAAATTTCTGTTTGCTTTGTCTGTGTAATTAAAACAATATAGTGGTGGGCTTAAACAAGCTTGTAAATAGGAATAAGCTCACCTGAAAGCAGGGCTTTGCATGAATTGGCCTTTATGAACCATTGTCTTCCTTAAGCCAAACTGCCAGTTAAGTTGCATTTCATTGGCTGATCAATGGCTATCACGAATAAATTCGTATTCGGAATCCACTGTTTAAAAGACAGATGCCAGTATCATGCAAATTCTTGGCACACTGTTGACATTCACAACTTAGAGACTGAACAAGCAAAGAAATGAAATCAGCCTTCACCGTCAGACACATTAGTCAGAAGTGAAAGTTCATGCTGTAAGATGCCAAATACCTTCCCTGTTAATAAACTCAGGACATGAGTATCAGTGCTATCAAATATACACCTTTTATGACAAGTAAATGAATTTCTTCCTGACTTGGAAAAACAGCCTACAGGATTACAGTGACAGCTTGGTCTCCATGTCCATTCAACCTTTGGATTCTCTGAAGAGAACAGAACAAGTAGAACATCAACTGCTACTAACTGTGATCACTGGGGGTTTTGATGCTTTCTTTTCCCAAGGAGAATAGAAAAGACCAAGCAATAAGGTCAAATAGGCAGCAATAGCTTTTATGTGCATTTAAACTAGTTTGATTTCTGATTCAATACCTAAAGATGACAAGCTCTGTATTCCATTACAAACCCTCAATCATCTAAATGCCCACATCCAAAAAGATACTCTCACACATAATCAGGAAACGTAAAAACTGAGCCTAACAGGTCTAGTGGTGGAAAGAAACAAATGAATATTTATTAGAAAGTAAGAAGGCTTCAAGAACCCTCTTAAAAAGTGGGATGTATCAGCTAGACATTAATCCACCTGTGCACAGACAGATGAGGAAGTTATGTACAAACCACACCTCTTGCTCCCCTGGCTAATTATGGCATATAAGGTTGCTGCAGTCAGTCTCTGACCTCACCAAAGAGTAAACATACTGGCAAGAGAAGGAAGAAAAAAAAAAAAAAAAAGCATGTGGGTTGTGAAGTTTCTCTGGGACTCCTACCTTGACCTCTGTAGCTGCAGAGACAGTGACTATCATGTTCTGCTTCAGGAGTAAGAGTTAAAAGTAGAATGATTAAATTAAGGCATCCTCTAGGCTTCAGAAGAAAATGAAGAATTTCTTTCTTGGCTCAGAGTTAGAGCTTAGGACAGTAAGAGTCAAGTTCCTGATTTCTTTCAGAACTTTCCATGAAAAACCGCTGAGTAAGGAGCTAAGCATGTGAGCGTTCAGTCCTGAGGTTGTTTCAAAACATTTCACTGTGTTGGTCTGAAATACCTTGAAACTGCATAGTGAAAACATGCATTCCTCAGCCAGTATGAAGTAAAAAATAAATGTCAAGCCTGCCAATATCAACACTGTAAGTTTTTTCCCATGCTACTAGTTTGTAATCACAATGAAATTCATACAAAGGTAACAATCTCACTAAAACATTTAAACCCATACCTTGTGGTCTAATGGTCTGAGTTATTACCACTGGCATCCTAATCTGGGTAGTCTGGCAAGCAGGGTTTCGTTTCACAGTTTGAGCAGATGTTGACTGGATAATCTGCTATTATTAAAAAAAAGTATACTTATATTATACTCTTTATACACAAACACACACAACGTAAATATACTAACACCTGTAATTACTAATATAAGCATGTGGATCTCTAAAAGCACAACCAGCTAGTGACAAAAGTCATATTCATGTAATGTATGTGGTTGTGTGTGTGTGTATATACCTATTTTGCCGTTATGTTTTTAAAAAATCAAATAATATTCGACACAAATGTCATGTCACAACCTTCATCAAAAATATATTTCAAAGTAGTAAGGTAAATATTCAAGTTTAGAGTTTTGCCTTCAGAAATTTTACTAGGAAGAAAAGCATTTTTGTAGAAGAAAATGCTGCAATAATTTTAGTGGTATCCACCTACAACCATTAGGCCTTTCACTGTGTATCTACGCTTTTTAAAGAAAATATATACTAAAAATCAATTCTAAAATATTATGGGTTCCAAAGTCAGATATACACAAGAAAGAAAACAATGTTTTGTGGTGATCATATACTATTCATCTTTTAAATGTTAATTGGATATTCTCAAGGTTTCACTTACTACTGAGCCAAGTTCGGAAGACCTTACCCAAAACTGAAACTGGGTTAGAAACTTAAGAATTTGACCCATAAACAAATCAAATCAAAAAGAAAAAACCTGCAAGGGTCATGTCTAAACAACAGCAAAATGTATGTTCATGAAATCAGGTACAAGGCAGGCACAGATGTAATGAACAGAAGATTCAAGAAGATGTGTGGATGCTGCAGAGCTGTAAAAAAATCCATAAATAAACTTTGAAAACAAAACACAGGCAAATAGCTGCGAATAAGATTACAACCACAACTCAGGCATGACAACTTCAGAAGTCATGCGCTCCTCACAGTCACAACTACGTTACTCCCATTGCATAATGTCTCTGCTGTTTCGGAATTACACGCCTCAGTCTCACACCCACAGGATGCAGTATTCCCTCCTAGAAGACAATACGCCATGCTACACACCGCTACATGAAGCGAACAGGAACCACTGCACCTTTATTCAGCACCAGTCAGCATTATTCTTACAAAGTGTATCTAAAACCGTATTATTTAGCTGAACAATGAATGGCGAAATCTCTGACTTCAAAGTATGCTATGGAGAAAAGGAAAGGAGAAACGGTATTTTCAAATGAGACGTAAAAGTAGAGAATGAAGAGGCTACGGAACAAATAGGAAATTGTTCCATCAGCAGAGGAAGGGAGAGAGTTGAAAACTACAAACAAGAAAAGAGTAATGAGGGAACAAGACCTGTAATGTAGTCTGGAGAAAAAACAAATAGGGCCATTTTGAAGTTTCGAAATTGCATTCGGTACATCCTAAAATATTAAAAGTTGAAAAGTCATAATAAACCTGTGGATGTAGAAGTGTTAACAATAGCTACTTTGCAGAAAGAGAAAAGGGAAAAAAAGATTAAGGATTCAGCTTCAAACTATGGACACTGAAGGAAAATTTCTACTAAGCACAGAAATGCAGCAAAAGGGTCTAAATTTACTTGGTCAAGACAGGCAGTGAGTAAATAGTGACACTCAGAGGGGAAAGAATAAAGTATAACCATGCTTAAAAACAGGAGAGAAAAGAAGCGGTAAGTGAAAATGAGGGAAAAAGTTGAATTTGACTGCATTTTGATGCACAGGAAACATGTACAAGTGTATTTTAATAAGTAAAGAGACAGAATAGCCCACAGAAAAAAAAGACTACATTGGTATGAAAAAGAAGAAGAATGTTGCCACTTTTACAATAATTGATTGGATGAGTTTTCAGACAATAGTGAAGAAAAGCAGCCATACCTTAACTGGCCAGAAACCAGGCCAAAAAGATGTGTGTGACCTGTGGGTAGAATTACTATCTGGTATTACAGTAATTGTCTGCGATTAGATTTTTTTCTTGGTGAAGCAAGCAACTTCTACAGTTCAGAATCAAGTTCTGTTTCACCTGATTAATATTTTCATGTGAATGCCCTAAAAAATGAGCCACTAACACCATTAAAGATAGGACAATATTTAACCATTTAAGATGACATGAATGATGGCAATGTTTTCTTTACTATCAAATACATTGAAAAAATGTCCTTTAACAAGTACTGCACTAGGACTTCAACGTACATAAAAGTGCTGAAAGTGTAGAAAATGATTGGGAAATAAACTTTTCCAAGGTGCACAGATCAAAATCATCATCTTAAATTCCATACTGAAACCCATCAGCAACAAGCACATATTCTCTAAAAGGAACAACTGCACCTGAACTCAAAGCAACATTTTACACTAACTTAAATTCCAGTTTCTATACAGTTTTAAGATTACAACACAGATGTAATCTTCACATCTGGAAGTGATTAAGGAATGAACATTAGCAATTTGTTTCTGAAACAGAATGTGTAACCTTCTTTGCAGGCAAACAGGGGACATAGTAAAAACTCATGAATCAGAGGTAATTGACCCTGTGTTAAAATTTATAAACAATCTAAACCACCCTTCATCAATTAAAATAATTCAAACTGTTCTAATCCTCTTGCCTATTCTCCCAACAGCATAAACATTACTATTATGTCCTTAACTTGGTCTGAAAAGTGTAGACAATGAACAAGGTACTAGCAAGCTAGTCTGGGAGATGGCTGACTTAATCGAATTATTTCACATTTCTCACAGCCTAAAAATACACACAATGAGTGTACCCCATCTAATGTTATCTATTCATATGCTGAATCCCAAACGATCAGTTCATAAGCACCAATTTACTAACCCAGACTGATATAGAAGATACAGAAGTGGTTGTTTTAGTATACCGAGGTTTTCAGAGACATTACTTCAGCCTTCAGAAAAGGGGAGATCTTATTGCTGTCTGCAATCACCTAATGGGAAGATGTAGAGAAGATAGAGCCAGACTCTCTCAGAGGTGCAGAGCAGAAAGATGTGACACAATGGGCACAAGTTGGAATATGGGAAGTTTCAATTTAATAAGGAAAAAAAAAATTTACCATGAGGGTGGGCAAGCACTAGAACAGGTTGCCCAGAAAGGCTGTGTAATCTCATCTTGAAGATACTCAAAACATGACTGGTCAATGTCCCGGGCAACATGCTAACCTGTAAGCAGGAGGTTGGACTAGACACCTCCAGAAGTCCTTTCCAACCACTACATCCATAATCATATCATCAATGATCGTATAATAATGCTGAGTCAGAAAAAGTAACAAGACAGAATGTAAGTGTCTTCAAAGTTTACAGAAACCGTTCATCATTCCATCTCCACTAAAAAGAAGGGAAGCCATTTTCATTATTTCCACCACCAAAGACAGCAAGCACAACAGCAAAACAATAACAACAAAGGCACAGAAACCAGAAAAGATTTAACGTGATTTAGCCATTGCCTGGATTTGATAATGAGTTTGGAAAATAGCAAAATTACCAAACAAAATTATGATCCAGACAGTGCCAAGAAAGCAAGTACAATATGCCAGCTTATTCCTCTTCAATCTATCAGTCAAAAGTTGAAGAATCATCTCCCAGGTTGCTGCACTTTGGAGCTCTTCAAGAAACACACTGAAGCAGGAAAGTCATGGCATTGCTTCTTCGAGTGCAATACGTGAAAAGTTACCTAAATTTTTTTCTATAAAATAACATTTTTCTGCAAAATAAGAAGCACACTTCTCACAATAGTAAGTATTCTCCCTCTTCTTTTTATTTCATCTTCCCACTTCTCTTAACCGTCATCTTTCCACTCCACTAGTCATGCTCACTTTGATTCACCATTTGTCTGCTCCTCCAGACAAGTTCCTTCTCTCATTTCCCGAATGCTTCAGATTACTGCTCTGTCCATTTCTAAAGTTCACTTTATTTTCACATCTGTAAAAAGGGATGTTTATACAAAGGTGCTTCCACAAAACAAGCAGACTTATGAAGATGAAAAAAGGATATTTAACAGTCATACTACTGATAACCAGAATAACAAAGTGGTGACAGCTGAAATACTCATTTTTCTTAAGGCCCTTCTTCAAAAAGCTTAGATTCAATAACTATATGAGAATAAAGCAATAGTGCTCTCTGGTCCTAACCTCAAGCCAAAAGGTGATGATCATACCATGACAGGTGTGAATCTTTTACCATAGATGTTATTGCAGGACAAAGAACAGATTACAGATGTGAACGACCGATAATTAACAACACAAATGACCAACAAATACAGACTGAGAAAGAATTCAGCCAAAGCACATAAAATGTATAGAAGTAGAAAGACAGATAACTTCCATTCGCTTTCTCTTACCTAAACAGGAGATACTAAATAAAAATACCTACAAACCATTGAAAACAAAATTCCTTTAGGACAATTAGATTAGAACTCACTGCTGAAGTTTTTGAGGACAAAGATTTTGCAAGTCTCAACAATCTAGATGCTCCTTTACCGGTGCAGATGTATGGGGTCCCTTACTTAACAAAGGCTGCAAAATCAGCCTGACTCAATTTACATAAATCACACTTTGCAACAAAAGCATCTGATCCAAAAGCTTAAGCATATCAAATACAGCAATAAAAACAAAAGCATAGGAAAGAGAAGCTTCTGCAAAGAATGGAAAATAAAAATAAATTTGGAAAATATAGCCTTTACAAAGCATTTTTTCTCTCAATTAAGTTTTAAAAAGTATTGTGGAAGGAAGAAACAAGCCACTTGTAAATGTACAAAATTCAGAATGGCTATGGTCTGATATGACATTTATCTTCACTCATGAGTAAACACTTGCTAACTCACTTGTGGCTATGCCACTTGTGATTTATCAGTCTACTCACTCCTGAAGATAAATGTCATATCAAACCTCAGCTATCATGTAATCTGGCAGCATTAACTCACAATGTTCATGCTTCTATGGGCCTAGAATTCATATTTACCATTGTTTACCATGCTGTAATAGTAACAGTTGCAATTTTTTAACTGTGCCTCAAAATTTGCATAAGCAATTATTTTCCTTCCAAATAAAAAAGGACTTTCTTAAAACTCAGCATGTAATTTTTAATGTTAATATGACAACAATATTGTTCCATTGAGTATATGTTTTCAAAGAAGCAATGAAGAAAAATAAAACCAAAAGCCACTGGATCACTTGTCCCACCTGCTCCCCAGTTTATTATACAATTCCTCCTACAGTATTTCAACTGGTCTAATTTTGAATGTTTTCAATGATGGCTTTTTCAACACTGCCTTTGAAGGCTGATGTACCATCTAATAATCTGTCTTACTGTAGTGATATTTTGCCTCATATCCTGCTTAAATCCTACTTTGCTTAATTATATCCTGTTACTCATATTTATATATCTTAGACTGCTCTAAATAATTCATCGATATACTTTGATGCTTAAGCTCTTAAAATATTTGTAAATGTTTTTTATGCTCCCCTTTAGTAGGTGTTTGACCAAGTTATATGTGTTTAATTCTCTTAAGCTTTTCTTTTAGTCTTTGCTTTCAAGTCTGTCCTTTAACTGCCATCTTTTGTTACTGGTTTCCAAACAGCATTCATTGCCAATATCCTCCCTTTACTAAGGTACAGCCCACAAAATTCTGAAAATGAAGTCCATGATAACAACTCAGAAAACTACTAGGCTGTATTTCAAATAGGCATACAATTTGTCAAGTATAGGCTTTGTTCCTGTTAATGGATCCCAGAAGTCTACTGCTCAAGCGCCATTTTTATTTAAATTTTATTGTACACCAAATTCCAAGTCAGCAACTAGATCTTTATTAGTTCACTGATAGAAACTACTCCTTTTACCCAAATAGCCATCTTTTACTCTTCCATTTCTAAGTTGCCTTCCACACAGGACAAAAAAAAAGATTTCCTGCGAGTCACTAAAATGTGTACAAATTGCAATCATTGAACAACAGAAAACTGATGCCAGAAAAAGCTTCAGTAGAGAATTAAAAAGCAAAAGAGAAGATCCCCATATAACATAATGCTTATTCTGCTGTTGTATCTTGTTTCCAAATTCCATTACTCTATCTCACCTTTTGGGAGCCTCCAACCATTACGACAGTCCCTGGAAAAGTGTTAGTAAATGTTTTAGCAAATACTACTCTAATGTAACTTAGAAGATGGCGAAATATCCCCTCTGGACATTGTGCACAATTTACTGCAGCAACAAGGGTCCAGATGTATTTCTATACATCTTTCCTAATCCTAGACCTGCATAAATCTTTATATTGCTTTGCATATAATTAGATTTGTTTTAATTAAGATGCATCACTTTGAATTTCTTACTGTTTCTTTATCATTTAAATTTAATAATTGGCTTCAACCTCCAGGAGTACTTGCTTTTTACAACGCAGTGTCAACACAATATATAAAGTGCTAATCAATCTCCATTACTCATCAATCTACTTACAACTTCAACACATTTAATAAAGAATGTCTCTTATTCACAGAAATTTTATCTGCTGCAACGCCCAGAACAAGACAAGTAATGTCTGCATATATAAGGCTATATAGAGCTCCTGCCCCCTAAGAATGACAATTTAGACAAACTTTGAAAATTGCACTTAGAACAATTAAAAAAAATTGATTGCTGGCTTATCCCATTAGTGTCTCATCAATAAAATATTAGCCTAAGATTATTCCGCTTTTCCCTAGCTGGAAGTAGTTACCAGTACTAACAGCATTATCTAGCTCTTTAGAGCATAGCTTTTTCATAGTTTTGGAACATGATTCCAATACTTTACAAAACAGATAAATAAAATAGTCTCCTCTTTCATCTCCACTTACACTATACATTTTAATGCTGAAGCCTCCTTTGCGCAATCTACATTGCATGCTGAATAGCGTACACAGAATTCCCTTGTTGCAAGATACCTCAATATAACTGGAAGAAGTATCACCACATCTGATGCCTTTGTAAAACAGAAAAGTCAAAAGAAAGGAACAGCTAACAGATTCTCCACATTTTAAAAGAAACTAGACTACTGCAAACTAGCTGGTATGAAAGGATCTATATTCCAAAACAGGCTTGCCCTTCTGCAGCTGGACAGTTTGCAAAGCCAGCTGGAACTCTCTCCAGTGAGCTTCAGGCTTGGAAAATCTGGACCTCAGCCAGCTTCCTCCATCAGTGCTGGCCACCCTTCGGCAAGCCAGCTGTAATCTTCCTCTTCCGGACAAGTCCCAGGCAAGATGGCCAACAGCTCTTTGCTGTGCTCTTATTTCGGGGAGCACTAAAAAGTGTGAAGAGTGCGATCACTGTCACCACAAAAAAGTCAATACTTACGAACAATTACTAGTGTGATATGGAGATGCTGCTGGGTTGTCTGCTTGGCACCTGAGTTGATGGTTGTTGTGGTATGTAAGATTTTTTTAATGCAGTAACTCCTACTGTCTAATGCTGCTTTTGTCTGTATAGAACTAATTTGAGGGCCATTAAGAAGTGCTTGGTTAATGTAGTGTTTGGTTCTATTAACTAATTACTGATAAATTGAAAGCAAATACAGAAAGCCAGTTTTGCACTAAAACCAATAAATTATAATTTTTAATGTATTCACTTCTCCCCAAGTATTTTCTAGAAAAGGAATAGTATTAAGCATAGTTTTGCTCTGCGCAGTTTGCTACCTTCTGAAAACGTAGCAGTCATTTCATGAAGTACGATGAAAATTCAGTCCTAGACCTATGACGTCCTTACAGACAGAAAACCAAATTCTTTTGCCCATCAGATCAATCTCCACAATATATTACTTCAGCAGTTTTCAGCTCCCTCATATTGTGTAGGTATGTTGAATAAGATGACAGAGGAACTCTTCACATTGTTAGCCTCTACTCAGGTTAACATTACAATTGCTTGCTTTGAGAATGCATTGACATGTGAGAGAGAGACACAGAAGGTGTCTCTCCCATAAATTTGGCTTTATCCCATTCAGAAAATATTCCACACGAACTATAATCATAAGAGTAAGAATTCCTGCGGACTTGCTGACACATTTTTGTTCTACATCTGTGTTTCTCAAAAGGTAGGGTGCAACCTGCCTAGTCGGCAGAGGAGTGTTTAAAGTGCGTTGCAAAACACTGGAAAAAGCCATGTTACCTGGCAGAAGGTTAGTCCTACGATTATGGCATGAGATAAGGCTACACTTACTGGCCATGAACGTTTATACTTGTAAGGTACCTGTCAGCTGCTGTCAGAAATTTGCCTTCCCCAGGACAGGAAGTAATTTTTACATCTACTGCCTGTAATTACAACCAGTTCCTGCTCCTCTACCTTGAAGAACCAAAGCTATTGTCAACTCAGTCTTACGAAACATGGACAAATCGAAAAGAAGTCACAAAAAGTCTTGAGGAACACTTTTCTAATACAACAGTCCAGAAGGGGTGGGGAGAACCTATCTTAGAAAAAGAAAGAATACAAGTGGCTGAACAGAAAGCTGCTGAGTTAAGGTGCAAAATATCCAGATGTCTTGTGTGTATTACAACAGCCAGAGTCAGAAGTCTTAGCATCTAAGATGTTCTTACACATTAAAACTATGCTCACTAAAGGATGGCAAAATTATATTAATTTCATTTTAAAGTTAGTAATTTAACTGCTAGAAAGTATTTGTAAGGTTCAAAAGACATGGCTCAGATGGCTCAGACATTTTCAGATTGTGCAGTGCTACCTTTAGATTTAAGCAAAAGAAATATTCTCTCTCCACATACCCTACAAATTATTTATATCCTTTATAGAGTCTATAAATGCAAGGATAGATCACTGTAAGGTTTTACATTATCGTATGTGCATTTCTGAATCTTGATAATATACATTTTTACCAACTTGATACACCTTATGGAACATGTCAGTTTGATTTTGAAACATAAGCCAAGTACTTCACTCATACACACACAGAAACCACACACAAATAAACTCTTACATCTTTGATTGAAGGATGATAATGCCTGTATAAACTCAAGGCCTTGTAAAAATCCTAAACATATTTTAATTACAACTGTAAACACACATGCAAGATCCTATATAACAGCAGGATAAATTCACCACACTCTCAGTGAGTAACTGTCTGTATAGTTGCCTTATTGATAGTGCCTTTGAAATTAATGAGTCTAAGCACATAATACTCCAATATGCACAACAATGATATATTTCAGTAAATAATAAAGTATGGCACTATTTCTAAACAAAACATGCTGGTACAGTACAGCTATTCTTCTACAAGATTTTATAACTATGTGTAGAAGAGTTTAAAATGAGATAGAGTTAATTTTAATGCAGACTAATCTAAGCAAAGCAGCATACCTAATGACATACTAAAAATTATACTCTTTCCTTTAAGTCTTGAAAAGCTTTCTGTTCTACATTTGTAATTAACTCAAATTCCACTGTGCTCATATAACAATCACTCTATTCCAGACAAAAAGGCCAAGAGCGTACTTTCTTAAATTTAAGGTATGTTAATAATGTTATCTAAACTAATGGTCGAACATACATGTGAACTACCATAAAATGAGGTACTACTATATATAATGCAAACAAACAAAAAAGTATTTTCCCAAACAAGCTGCAATAAAAATAACATTGAAAACTGCTATTCAGTTTGTTAAGAAATTCTCTTTTATACTACAGTACCTACCAGTTGAGAACTCTGATTTGACTGTACCACCTTAACCTGAGGAGGCTGCACTGTATTTGTTACAGAGACTGTGCAAATGTTGTTTGGTTGCCTTATTCCTATTGCCTGCGTTGTGACAACAGAGGAGATGCTTCCAGAGGCAGACTGAGGTATAACTTGTGATAGCTTGGTTTGTTGAAGTGACTGCTGAGACGGCTGTCCTTGCAAAACTGAATGTTGACTATTCAGTAAAGATTGTCTCAATGCAGGTAGACTTTTCTAAAAACAGAAGAAAGTTTATGAAATATCAAATTTAGCAGGTTGACAAAAAAATATTTTGAAATTTGCTGTAAACATAATTAAAAGAATCCAGCTTTCTTTCCAATTTTACTATCTGCCTATTTATCAAAAATAAGTAAGATTGAACACATTTTGTAAGAGGGAAAGTTGAGTTTATATTTTTAACAAGCTTTCAATTTGGATTTAGCAACCCTGCAGATTTTGATGTGCCCTAATTCCACCATTAGCAGTAAAATATAACACTCCCCTCCTCAAGACTATCTAGAACTTGTAGCTTAGGTCTTTGGAAGGGCAAAAAATGGAAATAGAAAAGGCAGAACCGTAGGAACGCTATTCACATTGCATGCTGGAAGAAGTAAGCTGCACCAATTTACTTCTCCTGACATGCCTCCAGTACCTAGAACAAGATGATTTAACTGTTGATGCCCTACAGCAATAGCTGTTTACTGTATTATTACTGATCTAATGTATTCTGACTGGATTAGAAAAGTGTACTATTGTATGCTTCATGTTCAGACCAGTTCAACCAAAAAATACAGTTCTAAAAGGCTATACTGTACCTTCACGAATAAACTTTTTACTTTGTAAGTGGTAGTAGTGTTCTTTTGAAGTGCTCCCCCCAGGCAGCTATAGAATGCAACAGTGTTTAGGCCAAGCTACAGTTCTTTCTAAACTTCTAATATTTATTTTAAAACTTCATGCCTGTTGCCAAGAAAGGACTTCAAAGAAAGGAAACAAGTTAAAACTTATCATGATGCTAGAAGTGACTGCAGTATAAGAGCAGAAAAAGGCACAAACAAGGGTTAATGATAACTTGAAAAAACAGAAGCAGAGGGAGAGAGTTCTGAAAAGTTGAAGAGAGAGAAGAAAGAGAGGAAATTTGCACTAAACTGAGAAGTTTTGGACTAGAAGAAAAATGCTTTTAAAATTATACTTGTGGTTTTGTTGGGGCATAATTAAACACGCTTTGTATGTTTGTATATAATCTTGCATATGGAAGCTATTGTAGCTAATGTACAAGAACCAACTAAAAGTTAAATTGCCCCCATGTATACTAACTTAGGACCCAACAATAAATCCATTTGGTATCACATTAGAACTTCTATTATAGATGAGTTCCAGATTACAAGCAGGATCAGCTAATCAATTATTTCAACAGCATTACCCAGATTCAGTTTTTCATAATCACAGTTACACATGCTTTGAAAGTTATCAATGACTCAAATGTAGATTACAAAAACAATATGGAAAAAGCTTATTAAATTACTTGAAGCATTCTATGGAAATAATTTGTGACTCTTCCAAATGTGAATGCTCTACTTCTTCACAAAAAATTACCTACTACCACGGAGAAGTATATGCATTATAACAGTAAAGGATCACTACAGAACAGACAACGGATGATTTCCAAACTACGGAGTAACTGCTTTTTTTATATAAATGTAATTACTACAATGCTCTAGATCAGGGCTACTCAAGCAGTAAACTCCAGATCAGCTCTGGACGACAAATAAATCTTTCTTAAATCTAAACCAAGGCCCCAAACACATGAGGTCTCCCTCCTGTAGGAAAACCCTATTTCCTACCATTCTCTCAACCTGTCAGGGAGCTGTCAGCTGCAGCACATAGCCACAGCTCCCAACCACGAAAGCAGTAAGGAGCACCTGGCTGGCCTGACAGAGATGGAGCCTGCACGCGACTTCCAGCCAAGAAGACTGTGGCACAAATTGGCAGCACGAAGTAAAAATTGAGTAGTCCTGCTCTAGACAGGCGAAGCCAATTCCATTTAAAAAGTGTATTTTAAAACTTAATGTATTGACATTTGCATCGAAATAAATTTATCTAAACAATGTTCACATTACCTTAAGGAAAGGTACAAGATATGGCTGAGGAGATGATTTGAGTTCCGATTGAAGGCGGCCTGTAAATTCTTCTGGATCGATCTTTGCATCCTTCAGGGGGAAGAAAAAAAGCATCAACAACTCAGTTCAGTTGTTTGGTTGTTTTTTTTCCAGATAATATCTCTTTCTCTCCCTCTCTAGCTAAATAGGCTACCATATCAAGAGGAACTTTCAAAGCTGAAGTCCCTCAACTCCTCTGTATCTATAAAATCCTTCTGTCAAGAGCTAGTTTATATACGTAACATGTCACTCAGTATTCAGAGAGTTCCCTTGCGGATGCACAATTTAAGACACAAGGAGATCCAGCACACACTCAAGTCTTTTTTGGGATTCCATTCTCTTGCTAACATTTACATAGTGATTTCTTTTTAAAAATATTAATAAAAAACCAGGTTGTTGAAGTAACCTTACAAACTATTATAAAATTTGTCAGCCCTTGTAATAAGAAAATATCTTTACTTAATTCTAAAACCAATTTTGAAGGTTCAATTTAACTTAGAATATGCGTATGCGTGTATGTAAAACTATATATGTAAAGCATATGCATATATAAAAAGTATACATATAAGTATACATACAAAATTTTCATCTATATAAATGTATGTATATGCATATATATGTGTATATATTCACAAAATATACACTTACAAATATATATGAAATATGTGAAATATGTATTTAGTAGTTTATTTAGTAGTTAATACAGGAGAACTCTATAACCCAGGGGTATTTTATAACACTTCTAAAGTATCATTAGTTACAATCTCAGGTTGTAATAAAAACATTCATTAGCTTTCCTGGACTGATACAGAAGAAGAAAAACAAACAAACCAAAACAACCTTCAATAAATATATTTATTATATATGTGTCTCATTACTTTGTTTAAAATATTATAAGTAGTTACCTTTACTTAGTTAATCTTTCTTAGTTTTCAAAAGTTAAAACGAGTTTTTACTGGAACCACTGAATATTATTGTTGAATGGCTCATACTTGAAAAAAGTCTTAGGCTTGTCTAAAATACACAGGTTTCTCCGTCAATGACTTCAAAGACATATATATCAACTACTTTTAAATCCAAGTTCTTCATAGACTATATTTAAGAAGCTTGACCATTTGTCCAGCTCCACAGTAACATCTGTCTGCAATGCATTTATACAATTCACTGAAACATCTGTTGCACTGGAGACTACAGCAAGTCAGACTTCTTCCAGGCCCAAGGACTCTGTCTAGCTGAAACACAACTTTGCCTCCTGAAATCCATTTGCAGTTAAGGCTCCATGAAGGGGCATCTGTCTGCAGAACTGCTTGGACTCAGCAGCTTAGCAAAATACTTTTCCTTCAGTCCTAGAAACTCTAAACCATGTTGTGGAGGCATATATCTACATTCATTCTGTGGTTAAAACATTTAATAGCTTCTTACTGTTTCAGAAAAGACCATGGTTTGGAGGAAAAGAAACTTAATGAGTAGTCAAGGAAAAATCCTGTATTTCACTCTATTTTTCTAAATAAATTACCAAATCACTATCCATCAAAACAAGAGTGTTTTTGACGAATGCATATTAAATACTTTGTTGCATTTCCTCTTTCAGAAACTAAGAGAAAGCCTACCTTTAACAGATTTTTGAAGATATGTAACGTACAGAATATTTGTATTTAGATGTACCCCAGCTCCTTTCATTTTCATTACAGGGGAAAAAAAAAAGTTAAGATCAAAGCAATAGTTTTCAGCATATGTAAATAACAAACTTAATAGATAACTGACAAAATGAAAAATAACGAAATATTTACCAACAAATCCTGAACCAGAGCTTTCACATTACGGGACGTTTCTGGAGATGGTGAATTGTGAGAAGCAAGTTTTATAAGGGTAGCTAAAAAGTTTTTGCATTTTTTCACATTCTCTTGCATTTCCTGCAAAAGCCAAAGAAAAATGTCAGATCCATGCTATTTTCCAATCAGGATCAATGCATACTCTGATCACTATAAATAGGGAAAATGATGAAATTGTTCTAATTCAGACAGGACATATTTGAAATACATCTGCAGCTATTTTACTATCGCTGCTAGTTACCTGACATTTTCTTCACTTCTTTATGTAACTGAACATCATACCTCACGAATACTAACAACAACAACAAAAAAATCAATGAAAGAAATACATTTAATATTCTACAGTCTGTTTTGATAAAAATAACCTTAAATATAAGAAGTAACACACCAATTTGTTGGAGATGCATTCTCCTTTGAGATGCCCAATACACAATGTACAATGTTCCCCAAGCTATCTTAATTTGTTAAATTATTGATTCAGTATGTTTTTGTACAACGCAGCTACTGCAGTCAAGTCAAATTAGAAATAGTCTTCAAACATCATCACATCTAATCTTTTCTTCATCAGTAGGAAAACAGATGCTTTAATTTTTTCAAGCCATTATTTTTATATGGTGTAGTTATTCTGAGAAACAGAAATGTTACACTTCAGTGTAATCACAGTTTTGAGACCCAGGAACATGATGATAATGAAGTCCATAGACTGAAGGCATGATTGTTCTGTCTACAGAAACAGAATAGTTCTTTCAGTACTGACACATACATGGCAAGATGGGGAAAGCTGACCACAAGTGTTCTTCCTCCCTCTCAGAATTTGTATCCTATTTAGTTGAAATGAGGGGAAGGGTTTCTTGTTTGCAAAGTATTTGTTCCATCACAGGAAGCGTGCTTGCATGAAGAAAAAGTTCTTTCTGCTTCTGAATAGACCTTAGAAGTTCATAAAGTACCAGGAAAACCAAGTATCTAGTATTTTAAAACTCACCTGTGATACAACTGTAGTTCCAGGTACAGGAGAGCTTGGTATGACCTGGGGCTGTGCTGGTACTTGTGCTGTTGTATGAGGTGGAAGTGGCAGCCGAGGCTGACCCTGGTTTTGTGCTGAAGCTTGAGTTTGTCCACCAGTAATTACTGCAGGTTGTTGAGAAGCTGATGTTCCAGTTGCTACTGTTGTCTTGAATAAATTTTGAGCACTTGTTGTAGCTACTGATACCTATCAATATTTTATATTGAAAAAAACAAGTAATTATCTTCTTTTAATTCTTTTACTCAACCATAAAGTTCTTGAAAGCCTGACAAGAAAAACTTTTTTCCTTTCAAATACATCCTTACTGACAAAATAAAACCATTGACTTTACTTACTTATTATAACCCTAATTTTGTCACCCTTCACTGAACAGTGAAAGTCCTCATTTAAAGTTCTTTTTATTACAAAAATAAATGTACCACTAAAAAATGAGTGGTATTATCCAGCCCTTCAAGATCACCATGATGATGTGACTTCTGTAACTCAACTTTCTGTAAATTTGGCCCTTAATATAAACAAGTCAATTCCCAATGATCTGTGGTCATATCATCAGGTTTACAATTATCTATACCACACTTACAGTGACAGCTCAGATCCAGATGACACAAATGCACTAACACAGCTTCCCAATGTAATTTGAACCCAGCAGTAGCATCTACGCTTTTGCACCAGTGCAAAGCCCTAGCAAACAAAAGTGTCCTGGACCTAGCTGGGCCACACACAAAGACCGTGCTGCACACTCCTCAACCTTAAAAGGCTGGAAAGCTTATCAGAAGGCTGCACAGAGCACCACATACACACCCACCCACCACCCAGTTCAGCTCCCATACTTTATCTGACCTAATATGCCAGCCTTCCAAGGGCCAAAAAGTCTCAGACAGACACAGCAAACGGGACTGCAGAAGCTAGAGAGCTCAGCTGGGCAGCATAACACACTGAGCAGAAGCTACCAGGGCCTCCCGATCCAGCCTGACTGCAGAGCTTTGCTCTGTTGTGGGCACAGATGCAGAACAAGCTGACCCAGGCACCTGCACTGCAATGCCACAGGTGATGCCGTGGATCCTGCGGCACTGGTGACCACACAGCAGACACCACAGCTCTTGACAGGGGACAAACGTAGTGCAGTGTGTCCGCCACTGACACAGTATTTATCAGTCCAGCTGATTTAAGTTTTTTCTTTAAAAATAAAGCTTAAAACTCAATCTATACTACTCCCAAATTTTTTATCATCTAGGAAACAGCAGAAAATAAGATCTAGGCTATCGCTCAGCACCTGCATAACACAGTCTGACTATACATTCATTGTTAATTTCTGGGATTATGTTTGCAATAAAAGCAAACATATGAACATTAAAATTCACTTTCGAAAAAACATGTAATTACAAACATCCTTTTCTTCACCCATCTTATGCTTTTTATATTCTTACTGTAGTATGTGAAAGAATAGAGCCTCCTGGCAGCGTCGCAGCAGACGTAGCACTGACAGGTGTAGCAGTTGACTGAACAACTTTGGCTTGCACTGGAAGTCCTAGGCGGACAGTAGATGTGGCTACAGAAGTTGGTTGCTAATAAAAGAAAAATAAGCATTTTTTTTTTCCTCCTTAGTAACTTGATCTCCAAGACTTTTTAATAATAGTGATTACAAGAATAACGATTATTAACGTTGGAAAAAAACAAAACCAGTAATATGTTCTTAAATATATATTCACAAATAATGCAAAAATGAGTTTCTTATGTTCAACGATATGTTTGCAATATTTCTCATACAGCTATGTGGAAAAGATTAGAAAAAATAGGATGTGACCTGCAAAAAATTGATGTTACATTGATGTATTAGTTCAGTTGTAATATTTACGTGTCAGTATTCATCAATACTTGTGTTTATAATTGCCAGTAACAGATATTGGTCATTTTGGTATTTACTGGCCTTTTCTAGTGCTTTTTCGTGAAGAAAATTAATATGGAGAGAAAACTCAGAGAACAGAAAAATATTTTCAAAGTAATTTCAGATTAAATTATACAGAAACTAGCTTGCACAGAAATGAAGTCTAAGCATTTTGAGAATCTTTGCCATAGAACGCACACTCTGTAACCAGACAGCAACTGGCATGTTAAGTACAGACAAAGGAAAATGACTGGCTTACAGCCTTTCACTCAGAAGCATACTTTACAACTCAGTAAATTTGCCTCATGCAGCAAACATATTAATTGTTTTTGTAATTTACTTTAATTGGGGGAGAGAGATTGAAATCTCTTACCGTCATACAAAAGGACAAGATTTAGGAATAAAAAAATGTCTCCAGGAAAGTTGTTATTTAATTCTACAGGAATGTAAATACCATTATGGAAGAAATACATCACACAATATAGCAATTATGACAAAAAGAGAACCACTTGTTATTAAAAATGGAGGCCCCACTGGTCTCTTACAACTTGCATTTATTAAGATTTGCATTCAAACACATACTTAGAAAAGACAAATTTTCTAAGTGGCTGGAGTAATAAATCATGGACAATATTGTTTCTCACAAGATAAAACTAATTTTCCTGGATTTACATTTTAAGTTATATGTCTCTGTAATTAATATTTTTACAAAGAACGGTTTATTTTAGATTCTTACACTGTCTATTAAACCTACATAAAACACTTCTTCAAAGAACATCCAATATATTTAAGAGATCTCCAAAAGGAACAGAGACCCAGGCAGGCATTCAAAGCCCCAAGCATTCCTTACCAATCAGTCCAGCAACATCATCTACTGGATATCAATCTTCTGTACTTGGGGGGAAAAAAAAAAATCTACCTGACATCTGAACGAAACCTTTTTTTTGTTTGGATAGCTTTCAAGATTTTTAAAATCTTGACTAGGGATGTCTTCCATACTGAGACAGCCTAGAGGCAATAAACAGTATAATCATGAATAGGTAGAATTGTCTAGTTTTTTGGAAGAAGGATCATATAAGCTTTTTCTGTTTTTAAATACCATACCTCTTTTCTCCATTGTAAAGAAGATCACTTGCTTTGATTTCCTTAAAATACTGGTTGAATGAAACTATGTTTACCTGATGAATGTTTGCATTTAAAAACATAAATACTGTGTATCTTGTTCATTTGCTTATAATCAGTGTTTCCAACCGAAAGATACAGCATGCCTGTGTTACCTGCCCCCTTCTTGTCAGTAAGTGCTTCCAGAGGTGAGGATTTACAAAGCGAGCAGATAACCAGGCAAACTTCTGGCAGCTACTCAGTTCCACAAAAGATCTGCAGCCAGAAATCCGCCAATACATAGTTCAAACTGCTAGATAGAGAATTTTTCTCAGCTAATAAATGCCCACGACTCATCACAGGAACGTACTTGAGAACAAAACTGCATATAATTAAAATATAAAATTTCAGTACCATAACAGCGTATTATCCAACTAAGTATGCAATGCATTCCACACACAGCATTCTACCGTGCCAGACCACAGGAGCAAACTATGCAACATGAAGACTAAATTCACCCACAGTTTTAAAAATCAATAGTTACAAAAGCCTTTGATACAAAATGGCAGTAAAATCTATTAAAGTGTTGGGTATGAAGAAAAAGCCTTACTACCAAAGAATGGCAAACAAAGTAATGCAACAGTTTACTAACATGGTTCCAAAACTCATAAATGATAAAAAGTTAAGTATGAAATGAGTGGATGAGAAACATAACAAGGAACTGGCCTAGAGAAATTCTTAAGTATCATGGAAATGATCTTCAAATAACAGCTACAAGTTGCCAGAAGACACTATAAGGACTCCCAACACAAATACTTCAAGAAGAACTGGTAAAAACTATTTAGAAACAAATAGCTGTGTTTTCTATGAAAGGAAAGCTGTAAACAGATCTCATGAGAAATCCATCAAAAAGAAAACAAAAATGATCAACATTATATAAAAAAATCATAACCCAACGTGTCAAGCTCCTACTGGAACAATCTAAGAGAATTTATGATGTTCTTTAAAGAAAATCTGCTAAGGTTTTCTCAAATTCCAAATACCAAGAGAGACTTAGAAAGGAATATATTTTCAAATGTAACTGTATTATTTTTGATTAGACATATGTGCTGGTTTTGGCTGGGATAGAGTTAATTTTCTTCATAGTAGCTAGTATGGGGCTGTGTTTTGGATTTGTGCTGAAAACAGTGTTGATAGCACAGGGATGGTTTTGTTACTGCTGAGCAGTGCTTACACACAGTCAAGGCCTTTTCTGCTCCTCACCCCACCCCACCAGCGAGGAGGCTGGGGGGGCACAAGAAGCTGGGAGTAGACACAGCCGGGACAGCTGACCCCAACTGACCAAAGGGACATTCCATACCATATGACGTCATGCTCAGCATATAAAGCTGGGGGAAGAAGAAGGAAGGGGGGGACGTTCAGAGTGATGGCGTTTGTCTTCCCAAGTAACCGTTACGCGTGATGGAGCCCTGCTTTCCTGGAGATGGCTGAACACCTGCCCGCCGATGGGAAGGAGTGAATGAATCCCTTGTTTTGCTTTGCTTGCTTGTGCAGCTTTTGCTTTACCTATTAAACTGTCTTTACCTCAACCCACAAGTTTTCTCACTTTTCCGATTCTCTCCCCCATCCCACTGGAGGAAGAGTGACCGAGCAGCTGTGTGGTGCTTAGTTGCCGGCTGGGGTTAAACCACGACAACACATCACATATTTTTATATTTCGTAAATATATGAAAGTAATGTTTAAGAGGCTTTTTCCCTGTATTTGGACATTAACAGGCAGAAAACTAGAACATGAATGAATACAGTGTATATAATCCCCTACCAATCTCCATGGGGACACTTGAGAATGTTTAAGATAGCCTTTTGTATACAGACTTGAGCTGGCTCTGTCCACACAGAGAGGTTAGAAATTGTAAGCAGAGCACAGCATAGTGCTACTGTGGCAATAATAATTTCAAAACGGATCTGGCTCACACCTGGCCAGCTTGGAGGGGGGATGTCCCAAGGTTCATTACGCCTGCACATGTCATGCAGATAATGCAAGTGACTCCAGTTTCAGGGTGCAATAAGTCACTTGCAAAAAGGCAGTCAGTCCACATTATAATTGTTCACGGAAGAAGTCAGTGTGGAATTACTCTGTGTCCTGTTAATCTACTCCCTAAATAACTGCATCTTAACTTTCCTATGTAGACCTTCTCCCCAGAGCTCTGGACACATGAATAGACAGGCAAAGCTCAGGGCGTAAGCAGGAGTGAATCGCATTGTACCTGCTGTGCACAAACAAGTTGCCTCCATAGTCAAAAGAATATACAAGGCTGCATTTGAAAAAACAGGCCGCTTGAATATGGAGAAAATATGCCAAAATATCCAGGGATTATTTGTCACTGCCAAGGCAGGACTACACCAATTTTAGGGACTGCATTGTGTATTCACAGCTCTGTAAAATCAAGACAACTTAAACTGCCACAAGTTAGTACACTGATGTACGTAAATCCTTGGAAACAGGTTTGTGGTATACTTGCATTTTGTACTATAGTACCACCTACTGATGAACACTCAGGGTACCAGCAACATAGTCTCCGCGCTACAAAGCAAGAGAACTTACTTTTGACAAGCATGTTGCATATATCATTTCACAATCAGTCCTGTCAATAAACTTGGCCACTATCAATCACAAAAGGAAGAAAGAAAATACGCCAATAGCATTTGAACAAACGTTAACACAAAAGCAGGGGCAAGTTTATCATGATACACATCGTGGCACCTCTTTATGTGTCTTCCAATACATGGCTTTGCAAGGTACTACGCAAAACTCAATTTTAGCAGAATATGACCTTTAAGTTTAGATTTAAATTTGCAAAATCTGAAATAAAACTAAATTTTATTTTTAATCATTAATCCGGAAGACTTCTTACAAACAAAATAGGCCATGCTAAGATGCCCTGATGCCTCAAACAATAAAAGACAGCGTTCAATAAAGAGAAAACTAAGGTGGGATTGCAGACACTGGCAGAAGCATAGGCTAAAGGTCAAATCTGGTATCTCATTTTAGGGTAACTAATGAATTTATACAACCTACTATTAAGGTATCATAACACTCCCCAGTGCCAAACTCTGTTTTCCGATACTTAAAATTCTGTCAGATTTCTGAAGAGTTCATGGAGAAACTTCATATGCTTATTGACTGCCTCTCAATTCTTTGGTTATGGTTCATCTGGAACACGGACTTAAAAGTCAGTTGCAGAGCAATTTGTATGTCAGGGATTTGATTTTTTCACTCTGGTAAAGATATAGCCAAATGGAGTCAAAGTACTACCCCTTCAAAAACTTGATGTTTGCACACAGTTGCAGAAAATGACTGGAGGCAGCACCTCTAACAAGTCATCCAACAGAGGCAGAACTTTCATTGCCACCACAGTTCTGGGACACCACAGCATCGCTGCAGTCAAGCATGAGAACCCAAAGCAGGGAGACTCTGCTGTGTTCCTCATATCCGTGACGTCCCTTTTGGATTCACGAAACAACAGGGGAGGAAGACAAAGGACTGGGAGCAATTAGACAAGACAGGCAGAGGAGCTTGGGGCCACCAAAGAAAATCTTCAGAAACCAGGGGTTCTAAGTCCAAAACCCCTACCTCTGAAGTCTCAGCATCCTGTTGGTGTAAGCAAATACCTATATAATCCACTATCAAAGTACTTCCTCATTCTCTGGTGAAGTGGCTGGTCCATCTATAATTCACCCAAAGAATCTGGTGGATAAAAAGCAGCTGAATTTTGGCCCTACAATTAGACTCTACCCGTGCCTCAATTGCTGAGTGCTTGTGCTGCATGCAAATATAGATATCTATTGTAATCAAGACTCTTATACCTTATATTTATGAGTGGACAACTTGAAATGTGGGGTTTGTGACCAGGAGTGGTCATGGCTGCAACTGAAGACAATAAAGTCAAACTGAACACAAAAAATTAACCAGTATTTTTAATTTAATATTTAAAATGAGACAATTAGGCTTCATTTTCTACTTATAAAAAGAGGCTAATAATCCCCTTAACTGCATTGTTGAGAAAGTTGTTATAGGGATAAGCTTCACAAAAAAACCTGCTTGGTTATTAATTCCCACTTCAGAGGGGGACTTAGATAATATGCAGCAAATAAGCCTGAAGCAACCCACTGAACAGTGGAGAAAACAATTATTACATAATTCTTCATTAATTAAGACTGTCCAGCCTACACACTGTAGAAATTAAAAATAACAGTAGTATGTGGTCACACAGCATAATGCATATGCACATGGGAGCCACTATTAGCAGGAACCTTCTTTATAGAATTTCCTCATCTTTGCATGTTTAATTTTACAGAAATTTTTTACTAATTTTCTCAGAAGTTTTAAAGTTAATGCTATGAAACTGTAAACAGTAGAATTCGTAAGTAGTAAGAATTTACTGTATGCTTATACAGGAAAGATTCACTCACCATGAAGGAAAGGAAGGAAAATGGTTTTGTGGTTAAAGCATAGCCGAGACCACACATTTTTTACTTTCTCTGGCCTTTCAACCTACCTGCCCTGCTAACACAAATGTCTTCTTCAGAATATTGCACAAGCAGCCCAAAAATTGTCTATACAAAAGAATTAGTACAGAATCGCTTATTTGATAACAGTGCTAATGCACCTCAGGCAACAACAAGATTTATCAATTTGCTTAAAATTTCTGTAAAAAGTAAAATAAGCATTTGTCAGAAAAGCAGAAAGGATGTGGAAAAACAGTAAGAAAAAAAAAAAGAACTCAATAAACAAGAAAAAAATTACCAAAACTAAAAGATGACATAAAAATACAAACAGTGCTGAAAACACAGGCATAGCATATTATCAGAACTATCTCAGATTTGAAAGGCTCCGCTTTAGCAAGAACAGCTTGTGAAATGTCAGCCAAGCTTAGAACCGCT